>NW_015113447.1:92948-147345 GCF_001443285.1 Poecilia latipinna | reverse complement strand
AAAAAATACCCGTTTTTCCCGCCTAGGGGGCCCCCTTGTTAAAAACGCCCCCACAAAGTAAAAAAAAAAAAAAAAAAAAAAAACTGGAAACGTACATATATAGACCGCTAGTATCTCCGCCGCTCTCGGTTTTCCACAAAGACGTAGTGCAGGGCTGCATCCTTAATAAATCTGCTATTAAGCACGCAGCCAAACAAGAAAATATATGTTAGCAATTTGAACAACAAGATGTTGCAAAGTACTCTGGGAGTTTTTTATGAAGGTTGAGAGTGGGGGCATAATTGTTTTTGGAAAAATAAACTTTATGAACCCACAACTGGTCAAATATATGATTTGAGTTTAGGGTATAAACAGTGTTATAGTTTAATAAACATTACATTCAAGCAGTCCTTAGCATTAAAACCCAGCCTGAGCCTGCAATGATAACAAAACCTTTTTATATTGTGCAGCTTCAGTCTAGAAATAAAATATTTTTCTCATAGTGTCCCCAACTTTTCTAATTCAGAATTGTAAAGGAAGTTCATAAATCTGACAACCTGGAGCTGAAACCAAAGAGAGCTGTTTTGTTTTGCACTTTAAGGCTCGGACATATTTTTAGTCGTGTTGTTCCAGATGATTCAGCGCTGAAATGTTGCACATAGAGACACTTTGCTATTGTTCTTATTATATGGATGTGCATGCATCAACTTTACACACATTTCTTTTCCCCTTTTTCAGCAGGAGCCACACAAAGGCGCACTCATTCAGCACTCACACATATCATGAATAATTATCAAAATATGGTGTTTATCGCAGTAAGACCCAAGATGAATCCTCGTTTTCAGAATCTGGCCCAATAAGCTGCATCATCTGCTCACAGCGGTGGTGATCCAGAACTAAAGGGTTTGTACTGTAGCATCTGAAAAATCCTTGGAAAACAGTTGTTCTAGGGACAAGAGACCCTTTATTTAAGGTCAAACTTTTCCAGTTGAGTAACTATGATCTAAAAACAGCCGAGTGCCACTAAAATTCTGATCCTGTTACTTTTCAGAAGAGGATCTGACACAGAAACACCAAATCTTTCTGTATTATGCAAACACATGCTGCGGCACAGCCCCAGATTGTCCGCACATGCAGTGCGCCTGTGGTGTGGAGAATAGCATTGACCCAATTCACTTTACTGGACTAGTTAGATATTTGGTCATTGGCTGGCTGAGCCCGAGTTTCATCCTCTGAGCCGAGCTCCAGCAGCTTCTAGCCTCAATAAAAATCCTCCTCCGTTTCTGACAGAGCCCATCTCTCGGTGAGTTATTAATACCGACAGAGCAGACAGGATGTTATGCACTGATTCTTAAAGCCTCTCATCAACAAAGCAACAAGAGAGGAGAAGAAGGTCGCCTTCTCTCCCTCCGCTCCGTCTGTCCCTCAACACTGCTGCCACATTAAGATGATTGGCGGGACTTGGACCGCAGAGTTAAAACTTAACAAATTCAAACACTTCCTCCTGAAGGTCTAGATTTCACAGACACTGTATGTTATCTCCAGTGCGATTTGAAGCTACAACAAGGCAGAGGCTTATCTTACATGAGCTAATTTAAGCTGGCAGTAGCTTTAACACTGGCACTGGGTGACCATTCGCTAAACGACGCCTCCAAACATTGATTATCCAGTCTGAGCTCAGCAGCTATAATTGTGCAAGGAGGCCCTGCCAAGCTTTGGATCACATTTAGCTCTCAAAGAACATTTAGTAAGTCATTTCCCCAAAGTTTGATGGACTGCAAGTGTTTTTAAAAAAAAAATCACAAGTGCTAAAAAGTAGAGAAAAAGATAAAAATACAAAAAACCCAGAACTGATATAACCAGAAGCTATTTATGGAGCATAAATATAACTTATCAGACTTTAAAATTATTCCTTTTGAAGCTGTGGAGGCTAGACTGCTCTCCTCAAAACTGTTTCTGACTCTGCAGTCTGATTACCTCCAAAGCAGCAACTTGAACAATGTGGGCAACTATGTGGGCAACTGCCCAGGGCAGCATTGGTGTGGGGCAGTGGTTACCTGCTTATTCATCTACATTTTATCCCTTTAAACACGAGCAACGTGTTAACTCCTCAGGGTTGTTGAATACATCAGCGTCCCGCTAACTACATGACATTAAAACGTCACTAATTATTCCTGAAGTTACAGTTGGTGGCCATGTTGAATTTCTAGCTTGGGTTATCAAAAAACGTTACACGTTCCATGTAGGAATTTGAACTTCAAGGAATATTCCAGTGAATTTCTCCATCCTGAGTTTTGCAGTCCTATCAAGAAGCCAAATCAGCAATTGACACTCATGCAAAAATTATATAAAATTGACGCCACAGTTGCTATTTCTGAAACGTATAACAGACACAAAGCACACAAAACGACAACTGTTCCGTCCAAATTTCAAAATATCTTCATCACTTCCACACAAAAGGTTGTTTCAAACATAAGATATAAGACTTTTAATAATACTATGAAGGGGCTTTTTTTACAAAGGAAGTCTATAATTTGTCCAGAGGTAACAAACACCAGATCTAATAAGTGTGTGTGATGCTGCCATAAATCTAGATTTAGGCCATTTGTGGTAATGATAATGTTAATAATTAATACTTGACCTATTGGAGTTAAATTCCTCATTAACTTCCATTGAGTGCAACGCATTTCATTTGAAGTATTTAATTTATTATTCAATGTGCTGACATTTGGCACCAACAGCTAAAAGCAAGGGATGTTTTAGTGTTCAACTATAAACTTTCTCTCAATAACTACTCATAAAGTCCTATGTGTCAGACCAACACTTTATTTTATTAAACGTAACCAAAGCATGATAGATTGATGAATTAATTCTTCCAGACTGTTTAACTGGTGAAGAGCAAGCTGCCCAGTCTGCTCTCCAACGCTGTGGGCGATCTGCAGCGTGACGAAGGATGACTCCGCTCCGCTTAAAACGGTAAAGGGCATGTTAACATTTTAAATTCACGTTGTTTAGCCTGAGAAAACATTTCATGTTGTTCTCATTAACCCGGGTGGATTAAACATCCTGGGTCTGCTGCCTCTCCATCGTTTCTCTGGGGGAGGAAAATCTCAGTCCAGTCCAGCATAAGGAACACGCTTCTGGATTTTCATCAGACGGAAATTATGTTACTCGGTTTGCTGCAACACAGCACAACATTTCACCGAGTGTCGTGCCTGGAACGGTGGCTCTGAGGTAGCTAAAAGTGAAAATAAATCTCTCAGTTAACAAAAACACAATTTAAACGCAGCTAAAAAGAAATGTGATATGTTAGAGGTGCACCAGTCGACAAGAGATCAGAATCAGCCAATTATCACTTGATCGCGGTTCTGATCCGTTATCTTCAAATCAAATGCTCAAAAATCTGTTTGTTTGTTTTTTTTTCTATTTGTAGAATAAAAACTGTGAACTCCAAACATTTTTGTTTGGATATTAAACACAACTTGAACTTTGAGACAGTTTTGGAGTTTAATGAGAATCAAATAAAGGTTGGAGACGTCATTAGGCCTGTCGCAATAATCAATAAATCAGTTTTTCGCATGATAAATTAAAACTCAATAATTATTATTATCTCTTTTTTCTCTCTCTTTCTACCAAAAACTGGATGATAAAAGTCTTCAGTTTGGCACTTTTGTCTCAACTAGTTCTTCAAAATTAATTTCATTTGTCGTTTTGTTTATTTATTTTGGATATTTAAGATGTCTTCCAGTTCCAGTTTTAAATGTTCTTTAGGATTTAAAATTTATTGATCTTTTATAATGTGTTCTTGCATTATTATTTTACCATTACCGTTATATCACTTAAAATGGTCTCAAAACAACAATATTATCGTTTATTGCTAAAACTTCTGGAACAATTTATCGTCCAGCATTATTTGTTATTGTGACAAATTATGCTTTGATGCCTAAATGGAGCTAATGTATTTTTCTTTTTGCTCCTCTAGATATAAATCCAAAAAAATGTGTAATTGTACGGGGTGTATCAGTCAGAATGGACTGATCAGTTAACCTTCAATTTTTGTTTGTCCCAGATAAAATATTTGCTTAGTAAGGAAATTATAATGAACATCAAACTTTGATCATTTATCATTTTATGATTTTCTAAATAAACTTTTGCAAATCTCTAAATTAAGACTTCAAAGTAAAACAATTCACCGTAAATTATCAGACAAAGACAAACAAGCTGGAATTTATCCAAGTGTGTCTCCTCCACCTCTCTTTCTCACTTTGTAACTCACACACACACACACACACACACACACACACACACACACACACACACACACAGTTCACACTTCTCTGCGTTCCGTGCTGTTCTTACACCTCTCCACAGTTAAGATCTTTATGGCACTTCAAGAAATCTGCTTCGGTGAACCGAACAGCCGTTTGCACTGCACACATGCCTGCTGCTCACGAAGAGACAAACACCACCGACGGATCTGCTGTCTAACAAATAATCAAACAGAAATGGGGTTTGACTCATTATCAGAACTCATGTAATTTTTTTTATGTCTTGTAAGAAAAAATATATCTTGGGTGTATTTTGTTAAGCCTTTGTGAAAACATTGAAGGCCTGCACATCTCTCTCACTCCATGAAATCAAATGTGGCATTTTGAGGCATTCTCGGTTAAAATGTCTCTGTCTTATGTAAGCTGACTGTAAAGGTCTTGAGCGCTAAACTGAAGAGTTTTGTTTTGATTGTCTGGTGACGTTGCTGCTGTTTGGATCTATTTGGAGTCCAAGAGAGAAACCAGAAACCTTTGAGGCAAACAGAAATGCACACAAACACACACAGCAGGGGGAGAGATAACAGCTCTCCTAAGATGCTCACTTCAAGTCTTTTTCCTGCAATCTTTGCTGCTAAATATTCCAAGGAAAGACAAAAACAGTGCAAGAGGCTGAAGGACTGATTTTATAAGGGCTTTGTAGCTGCCTTAATGTCTCGTCACGCTGACACCTGCACGCTGTGACGGAGAAAACTCGTCAGCTTGTGAAAACAATACCGTCTGTGTTCGTGGCTCAGGCCAGAAGATGCAGCAGCAACGCAGAAAAACAGATCTGGGTGCCCAGGTGCCTCAAACCGCTCACGAACCTTCCTGCATGTTAGAAATACAAATTTTACTGTATTTTATTTAGATTTCATGTGATGTACCTACACAAAGTGGTGCATAACTGTAAAAGCGGAAGGAAAATTATAAATGTTTTTGGTTATCATGGCAAACCTACTAAAACATGGCAGTCGTCCTAAACTGCCAAATTCACCATGTTAAGCTAACAGGCCTCGGGTAACTCTGGAGGAGCTGCGGAGAGCCACAGCTCAGGTGCTAGACAAGACAACCATTGGTCATGCGGTCTGTAAATCTTTTCTGTAATGTAAGAGCAGCAAGAAGAAAGCCTTGATTAAACAAAAGTCACATGAAGTCCCAGTTTGTTTGACACAACAAACATGTGGAAGAAGTGGAAAAACTGCCCTGAAAACGCCCTCCTGTGAAACTTTGAAACAAGATGGTGGCGGCGTCATTCTGTTCAGCTAAACCCAGCTAATGAGATCTGTGGCACAAATTGATTTCAATCAATCAAATTTTATTTGTACAGCACATTTCAGCAACAAGGCATTTCAAAGTGCTCTACATTATAGACACACAAAGTCATGCAAGACAGAATCAACAACTGACATTTAGTCAAGCGCCTTTGTTAAATCCTTATTCGATTATGCTTCAAAGGCAACTCCAAACAGGTTTAGTCTAGATTTAAAGACACTCAGTGTTTCAGCAGTTTTGTAGTTTTCTGGAAGTTTGTTCCATATTTGTGGTGCATAGAGGCTGAAAGCTGCTTCTCCTCGTTTGGTTCAGGGGATGCAGAGCAGAGCAGAACCAGAAGACCCGAGAGGCCTGAAGGGCTGATGCAATAATTCCAAATTTTCTCCATCTAATCTTACTCAGCGTGAGTTTTTTTAGAAGAAGAATGAGCAAAGAAAGATTTGCAGCGGTAATTGCAGCAAAAGTTGGATCTACAAAATATGTTGGCCTGTCACATAATTACCAAAATGAAATGCAATTTTTGTGGTTGCAAAACAACAAAAATGTGAAGTGATTCACATTTTTGCGAAATAACTAATAGACACAAAGGAATGACTATTACTGAGTACTTTTGCAAAAGTAAGTTATTTTTGACAAGTGTGTAAATGAACAATGAAGAGGTGATTGTGTAATCTCAATCTCAGATGAGTGTGTTGGAGATGAGCTTTCAGCTGTATTCTTCTCCTTGAAGTCTACCTCTGCAAACCTCAATATGTGTTCATTTTCATGGTAAATTATGATTATATACTAAGACTCAGGACATTCATCTTATTATAATTTAGTTATTTTTGCAGGGAGGGAGACTTGCCTCCAACTTGTACCTTTTTAGAGCACTCTAGATGATTTCCTCAGCAATATGTCAGCAGCTAACATCCATAAATACACTCTCTACTCTCCTCTGGATGAAAGTCAGATAGTAATATCACAGCGAGAAAGAGAGAGGGAGAAAAAGAAGAGGAAAAACACACAAAGGGGGCAGCAAGCTGTGCTCAAACAGCAGCGTATTCGCGGACGTTCAGAGAAGTGATGTGGGTGTTTGGAAACTCAGATAGGCTCATGTTTAAATGGATAAGAGAGGAGGATGGAGCAGCAGAATAGACCTGTCCGTCTAACTCGCTGCACATCACAAGACCTTACCATGTCAGCAGCTCCGGCGCAGTGATCAATCACATTGATACAGCTCATGGAAACACAGATGGAGAGCCAGCAGTCAGGAGAGGATGCCTGACCAAATGCTGCAGCGGCCAAAAATAAACAAAAAAACAAGTTTGATCTCCTGCTTTTATTTCTGTCCCAGAAGCAAGTCACCGTATGTAAGAGCGCAGGTCCTCTTCCTCTCCATCACTTACTTGGAGTTTTAACTGAGCCTCAGATGGTGCAATGAATGATAAATATCTTATCCACTCGTGCTTTTATGTTCTAGTTACGTGTTAGTTTTTACGCTGGCTGACAGAAGCAGGTCAATCACAGAGATTTGTTGCCATAAACCCCGGCGCTATGCCTCAGAAACATTAGAGCAAGCCTTCAGCCGCAGGAGGACAAAATGATTACACAAAACAATGGCTGAACTCAGGAGAAGGTTGCCCCGGAGATGATCAATATGAAAGTTTTTATGTAGGTCGTACATGAGGCTTCTTGCTTTGAGTAAAAAACAAAAATGTCCCAGTGAGAAAAGAGCAACTGAGCACAGAATATGATGAAAGGAAAGCTATGATTTAAAGGAAAAATACTTCAAATGCCATTATTTCTCATTCAATTGGAATGAAATCGGTGACCAGGTTTGGTCTTTATCAAAGTCAACTGCTGAGGGAGCAAACAACCCTCCACTAAATTATAAACACTGTAAAATACAGCTAAACAAACAACTACAAAAAGCAACAAAAAAAATTAAAAGAGAAAAAGGAAAAAGATTTAAAAAGAAAAACATTAAAAAGATGAGAGAAATCAAAGTTTTAAAATTCTAAATAAAAAATATAAAACTGGAAAAAAAATCTGTAGGAATTTAAATAATAACCTCTGAAGATGAAAAAATAAATAAAAATGTATAAGTGGAGACCAGAACCAGAAGAATGCAAGAAAAAAATGCAAAGAAATCAAATATAAAATTAAAATAAAAAAAAATTATAACCAAACAATAAAAAACTAAAAAACTAAATTGCTAGCATATGATGAAATAACAGGTTGTACCACAACCAGTGTTTTTGGAGAAATTGAGTGTGTCTTTAATAATTCAAAAACATTCAGGCTAAGTTTTTAATTTTAAGATTCTTTTGTCATTCATGTCAAACATGACCAAAAAGTCACATAAATAGATGCAACACTAAAACTAGAATATAGTTGACAAGTTAATTTATTTTATTGAATCAGTTCAAAATGTTGCTTATACACTGAGCAACATTTACATTTTTTATTCCTATTAATTTTGATGATTATGGCTCACAGGCAATGACAACTCAAAATGTTTTTTAGCAAATAAGTATGTTATATAAGACCAATAAATATGTATACACCAATATACTAAAAGGTATATCCATGTGTTGTACAGAATATGTATTAAAAACTTAGTTGGGGCTCTTTTTACAGGCGCTTGGCATCGAGGCGATCACCCAGTGGCTCCACTAAGGTGCTCAGGTTGCATTGATAACGGCCTTTAGATCATCTGTGTCTGCTTCTCAGCAGAGGGAAGCATAAAGTGCTCTAATATTTTCTGGTAGAGGATTACTCAGACTTTGTATTTCATAAAACATGGAGGATCTCCAACAGCAGATGACATGAGTCCCCAAATCCTCACCAATGTGGAAACTTCACTCTGAACCTCAAGCGCCTTGAACTCTGAACTCTGGAATCCTGATTTTCCAAATGAAAATCAAAATTTGCCTTCATTTGAAAGGAACACGTTGAACATTTGAGCAAAAGTCCAGTCGTTTTTCTGCTCAGCTGAGGTAAAACTCTTCTGATGTCTCTGGTTAAGGAGGCACTTAGAGGAAATGACAGCTACCTCATGTCCTGGATGCAACAGGATTTGCATCCAGGATTTATTTATTTATTTATTTTTGTTGGTATTTTTGTCTTATTATTTTACCAAACTTAATTTTTTTTTTAATCGTTTATGTATCTGTGATGTTGTAAATAAACTTTGACTTCACTCTGCCTCTGTGTGCAGTGCCTCTTAAATCTCAGACTTCACACCTTGTGAATCCCCTCCTCCCCAAGCTTTTTAAGGGGCTTCAATTCACAATTCTCTCAAAACTGTGGGTTTAGGGTATATAGGGCACCATTTTTCAGCCACACTTTTTCCTTCCATTAAACTTCCTGCCGATATCCTTGTTTATCTCACTCTGTGATCATCCCGCTTCTTATGCAAAATTATAAGCCATCCTGAATGTTCTTGGTGTCGATTATGACAGTTCCCACCCCCCAGCACAACATTCTTGTAATAAAAATCCTTTTTAAATTGGTCTTATGTAATATTCTAATAAGGAACCAGCAGCGCTTCTAAATTCCCAGTCTCCACAATCATGTCTGACGTGATGCATGCAAGAGAATCAACATCTGATCCACAGCAAAGGCCTGTTTGGTGAGAAAAGCTCGGTCCAAGGAGAAAATATCACGTCTATGCAGACACACCCCCTCCAGGCTGTGGCATCGAACCAGAGACTCTGTGGTAAACAAATCACTACAGCTGCTGATTCTGCTGGACTGGACCCGTCGTTGCACAAACAGGCCCGAAACGTCCGTGTTTGTCCACGTTTCTCCGCTCAGCTCAGCCTGACAGCTCAGTGCTCATATTCGCCTACATCTTAATCAAGGCAGAGCATGAAAAATAACGCAGCACACTCACTCACTCACCAACACTCTCAAGCCTCCCCCCCTGTGAAATGTGCGCCGCGCTGCGCTCTTGGCCCCTCTTTCCCAAACATCTCACCTTGCTTGACACATTTGAAGCGGACCGGGTCTTTGCAGTGCTTGATGACGGCCAGCACGTCCCGGGTGGTGAGCCCGGCCACTGGCATGTCGTTGACCTCCAGCAGCAGCTCATCCTGGGCCAGTTTTCCGCTCTGGATCAGTCCCTTCCCCTGCTTCACCTCACCGAAGTAGGGGAACTGGCCGTTTTCCGCGCCCCCCTTCAGCTCGAAGCCCAGCTCTCCGTCCTTCCCACGGGTGATCACCGCTTCGTGGACTTTGTTGGTCCAGTGGTTTTTCTTTTTGAGGCTCTTCGACATGGTTCGGGCGAGTTAATCACCGTGGGCTAGCCCATACACGAAGCCTCTCCTCACCGTCTCATCCCCCGGCTTTGTGTGCGTGCGACCCGGCTGCGGCTTCACGGCGCTCGGGGCTCCATCGTCGCCGGTGCACGCTAAGCGCAGTGTCCGCTCGGCGAGCCGCGCAGTCGGGAGGAGAGCTGCAGTACAGCGCGGCGGCGGACGGAACAATTCTTACTCTCAGTCAGCCACAGACGCAGGAGACAGATCCTGGCGGATGACCCGGATGTGAAGCCTGAAGGAGGGGAGAGATGAATGGTTCTGGTTCGGCGTGAAGCGATGGAGAGAGGAGGCGCTTCTCGTTTACTACACTGCCAGGGGCGCTTCCTCCGGCTGTCTGATCACACGCTGGAGATGACATGCAGGAGGAGCAACAGTTTACCCTGCAGGACAGACAACCTCAGGTTTTAAATATTTACATTATTAACACATATAAGTGTGCCGAAAGTGTACCAGAACGTTAATAACTTAACAAAAACGATTAATCCTTAACATTGTTTCTTTTAGAAGTATATTTCATGTATCACCAGTGTGAGGAATCTCACATGAGGGCCCTGATTACATCTAATGACTGAGTAGACACGGTGGTTTTGTCTCTTTAAATCTTCATTGTTGTATCTATTTTTTGTTTGTTTGTTTATTTTTGTTTAACTCAGATATTGAATTTTTCCAGAGCCGACCCAAGCCTTTATGAGGTCCAAAGCAGAATTTAATTTGGGGGCCAGTCAGCAAACGTGTAAATTTGAGTTACATCTCTTGTACTGCAGTCACAAATGTAATGATTTTACACTTAGCTTGATATAATTACAAAAGCCTTGGAGCTTGACCAAAACTTTATCACTAATGGCTTGGAACTTGGACTTGAGCCTTTTGAGTCGAAAAACGTCTTATTCCAGACAAAAAAACAAAAACAGGACACCCTGTCAACTTGGCAAATGTAAACATATATATATATATATATATATATATATATATATTTAATAAGAGGTTTTAACAATACCCGAATAATTCAAATAATACAAATAAATTTAAAGAAAAATTACTTTTAAAATTTCATGTTGATATAACAACAATGCAATCTCTGTTAAGAATTAAATTAGGTCACCCCCACGTTTTTTTCTACTTAAAATAGCTGAAATCAAACACGTGTATCACATTGAGTCTGTATGACATCATCACTTTGTATTTTTAAAGGAGGTTTGTCCCATTTGAACCTCAGACATTTAGCTTGGTGGTGTTCTCCCAACGTTTGCAGCGAGAGGACGAACACCAAGGCAACGTCCCTTTGGTTACCTAGCAACAACCTGTTGAGTAACGTGCGAAGCAGCAGTTTTTTTGTTTGTTTGTTTGTTTGTTTTTTACCACCTTCCCTCATAACTGGTGGAGTGAAAACTACGGATAAAACAGGAAAGGTCATGCCATCAGTTTGGCAGTATTTCAGATATTTAAAACAAAAAACTAATCAATAATTATCGTATGAAACACTTAAATCGTGATACGTTTTCCAGTCATGTTGTCCAGATTCAACTGCTCCCTACATGGTTTTGCACTACAAGAAACTTTACCTTGGAAGCCATCAGCAACATGCTAAAAGATCCAAAAAGGTGACATGTTGGCTTTTTTATTCAGATATCAGTGCAGCTTTGAAAGGATAATGTCACATTCCTGTTAATTCCCTATATGAAGTAAAACTTTCAGTAAAAAACAGGAAAGATTTTATCTAATTCTCACCATAAATCTCAATGCCGTATTTTGGAAAAGCTGCAGGCTTTTTGTAATGCTTTTCTTTCCATTATTTGCCAGCTCTCCTGTTAATTAGTCAGCTGCTTTGGCTCATTAAACTCTATAAAGACCCTCTTTTAACTGTAAACTCATTGGCAGAAATAGACTTGTACAGGTATTTGTTAAATTAGATGTCCAAATTACAGTATGATTCCAACTTTGGTTCTCGGTTTTAATTTAAAAATTGAATAAAATTGCATTCTGGCATGTTTGTGAAAAGTGATTTTATTATTTTTCTAAGGATTGTACTAAATAAATAAAAAAATCACCTAGGTTTTTGTTTTTGTTGTTCCATTGTAGCGTGTTACAGATTTCCCATAACCAATCAGAACCATCATCTTTGGCCTTTCAGAGTCTTCCTCATTCAGTCAGTCAGTTACATAACAGTTGGCATGCATGATGGCGCACGTTCAAGTTCAACTGAAAACGACAAACCTTTTTGTCACCATTACTTTTTCATGTCCGTGTGGCTTTCTGAAGTGACTGAAGTCACATTTCATTCAATATTTATTTGCCCCCGTCCAGAGCGGACCCCTCTATCGCGGTGGAGGATGAAGGTTTCTTACCTCTCTAGCCTGTTTTGTGTGGATGCTTCAGGAACATGGGTCTGTTTTCGTAACGCTGTACAGTACACAGTCCCCTGGGTGTGTAAATAATCCATGAAGAGCAGAGGATCCACTTGGACTGTCACTTTCCTTACTTAAAGTCTGTCGGCATGTAGGTCACTGCGTGTTTTGGGCCAACAGCGAATCACGCTTTTGACACTAATTCTAAGCAGATGACCATGTGGAGCAGATTCAGCTTAAACAGGAAAAAGGTTTGGAAAAAGAGAACTGCATAATCTAGAAAAATTTGTTGGATTAGTAGATTACACACCCAGAGGGGAAATGAATCCCAGCTTTATTTACCGCTCTGCTGGTGGATCCCAGAGCAGCAGCGTTACAAGGCGTCGCAGTCTGTGGGTTTGCAAGTTTCCCCCTCAGAACCAGAATGTCTGAAGTTATTGTCACTCCACAGTCATTGCTTTTTATTGCATTATCTGTGTTGTTTTCCATTGATTTATTGACTTAATTACTTTTTCTCTTGTGTAGTATCAGTCAGATTGACACTGACTCATCACTCAGTGTTGTTTTAATCACCAATTTGTACAATGATTATGATGGAACGAAGAAAACCTGAACACAGTGCACAGGTTTGACTTTATAGTGCATTTTCTCTAATCCGAACAGCAGCAAAGTGCTTCACACAGTGGCAAATATATGCAGTACATGCATCGCAAACAATGTCAAACATGGTGCAATTTCCCTTTGGAAGGTGAAGAGGAAACACACTTAATTCTTTTTATCAACACACTTGTATTATAATCACTGTGGAACTGGTTTGGAAGCACAGACAATACATTTTCACCAGAGAAAATGTACGGGTAAATCCATAATCTTAATTTTAGTCTGTTTTATAATTTTAAGAGCAGTTTGGATGCCTGTTTGGGATAATTGTTCTGTTGGAAAATCAAACTGCGTCCAAGTTTTAACCACCCAGCTGTTGGCTTCTAGTAAAGTAGAAGAATTAGAAGCTGGTCCTCTTCTTTCATTATTCCACCCACTTTGTGCAACAAGCCACTGACAGCCAAACAGCCCCTTCATAATACTGACACCACCACACTCCTCTAGTTTTGTGTTTTCAGGTTTGAACGCCTCATCTTGTCGCTGTGCCTGAGCAGAAAACGCCTCTAGAAGGTATTTGGTTAGTCCACATGGGTAAACTGCATATTTCATTCAAGTTTTAAGGTTTTTTGGGTAACATGGAGCCTCCTTCCTGAGCACAGGTGATCCTGCATCATCCCAGGCTTTGAGTCTTAATGGTTCCCGTGTTGTTCCTCAAATCCTGACTGGTTTTCTTTCAGGTCAGAAACTTAATCTTAATTTTAGTCTTCTGGTTCTTCCCACAGGAAAATGATCCCAAACTCACACTGAAATCTTTTGGGAGGGAGATTACAGTCCCAGCCTGAGGAACATCTTTGGCCACGCTCCCGACTGAAAATTCACACACTGTGCATAACCAATTATGCAAACCAATTCAATTAACTTCACCCCCTTCTGATAAAAGCAGAGATAAAACTGAGGTTCCTCTGCAACTAGGTCAGGAACATTTATCCAATAATTAGAGAAAAAATCTAGAATAAATTCAAACTTATTTCCATTTAACTTGTTTGTTGCATCATCAATCCCCCCGCCCTCCCCTCTATGGAAAATAATGGTTCAAATGCATAATTAAAAGCCCCATATTAATGACAATAATTTTGGAAAGTGCATGTAAACTCCTGTCTGAAACTGTATCTATATCTGGATCAGAGCATTCCACTATTTTGGACCATCAGAAGTGTGACAGAGGAACAAAGAGAGAACTTATGAGCTGAAATATCTATATTTAGAGCCACTTTAAGATTTTCTCTTGACAGCGTTCGGAAGAGGAACAGCTGTGTCACAGTTTCAGTGTGACTTGCAGGAGAAACCAACAACAGTGGCGCGATGACTGTGGGGTTGAGAGCCAGTTTTCCAGTCAAGCAACATAAGATATCACATTTTCCTATATCTGCCAAAAAGCTAATGACCAAGAATAGATCTTGCAGGAACAAAAACAATCTGGGCTTCCTCAGAATATTTGTTAGTGCATTTGTGGCTGCGTTTGTTTGTGCACACCGGCTGGGCCAGGAAGAGGGAAGATGAGGAGATTACTTCATGTCATTATTATCGGTGGAAAGTAATGAACATCCTAAAGCACGCTTCCAAACAACAGAAGGGAGAAAAATACAATAACATGAGTCAGCCTGCACTCTCCGAGGAGGAATTTCAATAGAGCTTATATGGATTTACGCCACAGCTTCCCTCATTGACTCCCCGCTTTGTAGGGTTTGCTTTTAGGAAAGAAATGCATGCTAAGTTGTTTTTATTTCCCAACAAAGAGAGTGGGGAGAACAGGGAGTCACCTTCACTGACTCTTCCAATCTCTGGAAGAGTTTAAACCTCAAAATTAAAAAGAAACCAGAACGACATCTGCGAGGAGCCGCAGGAAAGAGGCAGCAGTTAAAAATCAGCTCCACTCACACAGAGAATAAGTTAATTAGACTCAAACGCTTCAGGGAATTTGGCGTGTATATCACGATGGTTTTTTTTTTTTTTTCCCCTCCCCTTCTCGAAGCTCACAATGAGATTTAATTATAAAAATGGAGCTGGTGATGGCTGTGTACCTGTACAGAATCCAGCCTGACGGGAGACCAGAGCAGACAGCCTCCCTCGCTGGAGGAGGCTGCCGAAACCAAACACAGATCATCTGATTTTAGCCTTCACAGATCTGCACCGGTATCAGTGTCAGCTGCTGTGAAATAATTCATCACAGTACATCGCGGCTCCAGAAAGAAATATCAATTTGAAGCTGCACCAAACTACTGCTTTCACACCGATAAGGATACAGCTCTGCTTAGAAGTTTCCTTCATTAATGTCATACTTAGCTTTAATGATCTATTTGACCCATTTTTTTTTTTTACCTTTGAAAGGATCTTGCATCAAACATCTTCAAAACAAGCACTGGAAGCTAAAGTCTTATTTTTTTAATAGCACAGGCTCAGAATTAATTTTTGTTTTGTTTTTAAAATTATAGAAATACAAATTCTGCAGGGAGTTTGGAGAACCAGTAGTTGTGGAAGTGCATCAGAAGAATTAAGCAATAAATATTTTTTGGAATGTTGTAAAGCAGGAAAATTAATTAGATTTGTTATATTACAGCCTCTCCACGGCCCTCGGTTTTCCTGGAAACAATCTTTCGTTGGTAGTTAGACTGAAACCTAAATAATGTTGTCTATTTTTAACCAGCTCTCAGCTGCAAACAGACATGAGTCAACTAAGAGTTTAGATATTTTTAAAAGGAAACTAGAAAGGCACATACAGCTCTGGAAAAAATGAAGAGCCCCATTGAAAACCTCCTGGTTATTCCAATAAATGTTGATTTCTGAACTCTTCCTGGGTTAAAACATTAGTTTTGTTGTTTCTAAATGAACGTGAACTTGTTTTCTTTGCATTATTTGAGGTCTGAAAGCATCTTTTTCCTTATTTTGCCCATTTCTCATTTTCTGCAGATAAATACTAAATTTTTGCTGGGATTTTCAGAGGCATGTTGTCTGTAGTTCACAGAATAAAAGAACAATGTTCATTTTACTCAAACATATAAAGATAAAAAGTAAAATCAGAGAAACTGATCATTTTAAGTGGTCTCTCAATTTTTTCCAGAGCTGTATCTCTTCAGCCTGACTTAGTTAATGATTAGAGCTGTTTATTTTCTCTAATTTTATGTTTTTTTCATTTCAACTATAGTTATTAAAATTAATTTACAATGTACAATTTTGCTTTTTCTATTTTACTTCACTTTTATCCTTGCATGGTTGGTTTTACTGTTGCTCTGCAGCAAAAAGGTCCTGGGTTTGAATCCAGACCTTGGATGCTTCTGCATGTTCTCTCTGTGCATGTGTGAGTTCATGTTTTGGTACTCCGCACCAAAACATGAACCATTTTAAATTTCCAATTACCAAGTCTGTCGCACAAAAAGTAGGACTAAATTTGGTTTCCTGGAGTTAAACCTGAGATTTAGTAACACTTTAAATCTGCATTATTCATGATTCTTGCTAATGTTTTTACTACATACTTTTCTTACTACATATATTTAATATATTATGTGTCTTGCGAGTAAAGACACACAAAGCCGTCCTCAGAGGATCCTTAGAATAAGTCGCTCTTAAAATGCATTAATTTCTCGAGGTCAAAAAGCCCCTTCAGAGATTAGGTCCAGCTTTCTTCTGTTTTGAAGAAAGCTGCCTGAAATGACACACTTTTTGGATCACAATCACTAATTTCACCATTATCCTCTCTTTATCGCTCTTTCCTCAAACTCACACCTTCATTTTAAAGAGGCTTCAGATTCACACCATTTGATCTCACTGGAAGGGCTTTGGGGATTAACTAAATGACTCTGCAATTAGCTTTTTAATCACACAATGCCTCACCAAAAATAGCATCCTCTCCTCCTGATCATTATGCTTGGGCAGTTGTCTGAAAGATGAAATTAGCTGCCATCATTTCAGTGTCATTAAAAATATACATAACCAACAAAGCCTGTTTTAAGACGGCTGCTCTGCAATTCCAAGTTCTTTTCAATCAGTTCATGAGGGATGGAACCATCTGTCTTTATTGAGAGATTCAATTTCTTATTAAAACAAGGACATCTTATTTTCACCATTTTCTATATATTTCACATGACGAGCTTTATTAGAAGCAATGTGTGTGATTATTTACCAAACTGATGATTCAATCTCCCTTATCTGTCATCTTTATGAACATTAAGTCGTCGTCAGTCTTGATCTTTGCATGCAGTTACGTAAACTTTCCACTAGAGGTCAACATTCACCACTTCCCTGCGTGAACACTCGGAAAATGGACTAAAATGACATGAACTCAAATGAACTCAATGCAAGGCTGTGACAAACTGAAGAGAAAAGAAAGCAATACAGTGTATTTCACAAAAGTGGACTTTATGGTAAAAGAGGGTAATTTGTAAGAGATCCCTGCTTTTTGTCACAATCCATGTAGGGAAGAGAGCAAGCACAATGAAGAAGATTATCTGGTCAGATAAGGCCAATGTTGAATGTTTTCACTCAAATGTGGTGGAAAAGTGACACTGCACAGTGAACACACCACTGCCAAAGCGAAACATGCTGACAGCATTACACTATGAGGATGTTTTTTTTTAGTGAGGACAGAGTTCATAGGGAAATAGATGCTGTTATTTTCAGGCATCCCTGGAAAAAAGCTGGTTAAACATTGCAAAATACTTGGGACTCAAGTTTGTCTGCCTGTAGGACAATGACCATAAACAAACTGTTTAACTTTAATTATTTTGAGAACCATATTTGCTTCCAGGTCACAATTATGCACCACTTTGTGTTGCTCTACCAAATAAAGTTTTCAAGGAACTGAATTTCAATTTTTAACAAACATTATGACTTGAAAATCCAGGATTATTTCTCAGTTTTTAATGCAGTTCAGCCACATATTTCATGCTAAACGCTAATGTCTAATCTTCGTATGTGAAGGATTGTCTTACATACAGGCCCCTGTCAGTCGTCCATTAACTCTCTAAAAGGCCGCTCTGTCTCCACCTCTGTTCATGCATTTACTAATGGCTGGAAGTGTCGCCACACTGACAGGCATTTCCGGAAGTTTGTTGACGACACAGTTAAAGTCAGTCTGCTGCAGCAGGGAGAAGTAAATCATGAGACAGTTGTGACAGATTTTATCACATGGTGAAACAGAAACTTCCTTCAGTGTAATGTCAGAAAAATGAGGATAAGGTCACTTGCTGTGGAGAAGAAACCCAGAACTTCTCAGCTGCAGACTATGAAGATGGTTTATTTTATTTTTATTTCAAGATAATGATTGACAAAAACCAAACCCATTATGGGAATCTCACTGCAGTCAGTAAAGATCAGTGATTTGAATACTTTTAATGATGCAAAGAAGGCGACGGTTTCACTCTACAGAGTTTGAACAGATCGTATAGTTTCTTTTTATAACAACCTTCTTTTATAAAACAGCAATTCGAAGTTACGAGATTCTCCAGGATTAGTTTTACAGAAACCTCGGTTAGTAAAATCCAGTTCAGATCATCCTTTATACTTTTCTCAAGAAGCCAGAGATGAGCGGCTCCTCGATTCCACAGGAATTACGTCAAACCACTTTGCATAAGTTATAATTAGCAATTTAAATCTGTTTTATTGCTTTGCTTTTTTTGCTGCTCTTACTAAAACTAGCAAAACAAAAATCCTCCTTTGAGAGGACACAAAAGCTCAGCTGAAAACTCTTTAGAAGATGAGCTTGCCTCTATAAAATAATAATAGCATCAATAAGTCTTGGAAATTTGTTCCACAATTTGAAAATTTTGACTTTTGAAAGTTTTTTTCTAGCAAATTCAAACTCAGAAATGTCCATGTTTTCTCTGGAAATGTTTTATTTTTTTGTGGAAATTTACAAGATTTTTCTACCTACAATACGGCGTCATAAAAAAATCTGAGGATCATTGACAGAATATTGTAAAACGCTTCAGCCGCTTCTACATATATTGACACAATTTCACTGTTTTCCCTGGAAGGAAAAAAAAAGAAGAAAAGGATGAACACGTACTCATCTGTTGCACAAGTTGTCCTGGTTTCACCAGAACAGCTCTTTTATTCGCAAAATCATGGAGATTAGTCCGCTAATGTCCATATATCCAATGGAAACAAAGGGGGGGAAGATATGCAACTTGAAACCATCTCATGTTCCAATCATGAACCCGTTCAGGTTTGTCTTTACACTGAACACAGACCTGCACCGGTTCCCAAATCTGCTACAAGGCCACCTCTGCCGTCCTCTTTCCCTCACGATTCTCCGGGAATGTTTGCAGGAGCACATCCACAACTTGGACTAATGAATGAGAGTAGCTTCTTTTTTTTTGGTCGCTTAGAAAAATACAACTTTGAAAGAGGATGACAGGTAGAGGAATAAAAGTCCCTTTGTTTATATTGTGCACACATTCACTCACACAGACAGTCACTCAAACGGGCATCTAGCTTCAATCCAAACAAAGCCATCACTCAGCGCGCGCGCGCACACGCACACACACACACACACACACACACACACTCTCACAGTTTGTCAGCATCAGAGTGAACTGGTCTGCAGAGTTTTTTAATATGGAGAGATGAAATTATGCAAACACTGAGGCTGAAAATGCCCAGAGAGTAATTCAGGTGACTGAGTAAAGAGTTAAATAACCAAAGCTACACTGACTTTAAAATAAGAGCACACGCTGTAACTAAGGTAACTGGGAAAAAAAAAAAAAAACAGTTCATTTTTGGACCCCCAAACTGGCAAATGACTCCCCTTCTTTATATAAAAAAAATAAAAATAAGTAAAACACAATTTAAAACTTCTAAAAATCCATGGCCATAGACTGTTGTACAAATATTTTACAGAAAAGATTTTCTCTACACACCATCTTTCAAACTTTTAGAGATGAACATAAGTTAATAAGAGGTTAAAAGTGACATTCTCGTCAGGGCCCGTCCAGCACGCTGACTCCGGGTTGAACTAAGTCACTTGGTAGGCCGACTCTCTGCCTGAATAGAAAGAAAAGCGTCTGATTAGAGAGGAAGAGCGGCGGTGACCGGGTCACAAACGAGCCGGTGGCGGTACCTTTAGAAAAGGCCGCAGTCCTTCAGGTTGGTCTTGATGATGACGTCTGTGACGGCGTCGAACACAAACTGCACGTTCTTGGTGTCGGTGGCGCAGGTGAAATGGGTGTAGACCTCCTTGACGTCCCTCCTCTTGTTCAGGTCCTCGAACCGGAACTGGATGTAGGTCGCGCCATCATCGTAGGTGTTGGGACCTGAAGTTACGGTTCAGAGTTGAGAAGTAATTCTTTGCAGCCAAATGCCACCTTAATTATCAGAACAACAAAATAATAAATCAATACTCGAGTGCTGTTTTTAATTGATTACTTCCTCTTCCTTTTTTTAAGATTTGAATCCAATGAAATTCAATACATCTCGGATTTGAGCTGCTTTGTTTTGTTTAATTTGATGCGCTGATGTTCAGGAGACGTTAACCTTTAACCTGGAAGATCTGATGGGAATTGATTTAAAAAGACCCATTAAGTTATTTAACTATTTATCGTTTCTCCTGCCGAATCTCACAGCACTGTGCCAAAAATATGGGATCGCTATTATTGCAGGATATTCAGTCAGTTTTACTTTTTACAGACACATAAATCAATCCCACATGACGCTGTTGTTCAACAACTGAAACGTTCTGGTTTTGATTTAACATAACGGAAATTAAAGATGCATGTTTTTAAGATCATTTTGGAAAAAAAATAGAAGGGATGAAGCCATTATTTAAACTAATATCTGCATGAGTTTGTAACTTCATGTGTGACATTATAGAAGCCATATAATGTCAATAAAAGTTTCCTTTTCAGGAAACTTTTATTTTCAGGTAAAGAGTGATGAATTCTTGTTTTATTACTTGTAGTTCTGCTACTTTATTTTACCAGGTAAAATGTTTGAGGACCAGTTTTACTTTACAAACTGGGCCTGGCCAAGACACCAACAATAATGTTTTCATTTGTGTAATTTGATTTGACTTAATTTCATTAACTCTTTCATGTGCTTTTTTTTTTTTTTACTCATTTAATATTTTTCTTTATCTTTATTTTTTTTTACAAGCTTGAGTGAGTGTAGAAATGAGAAAAAGATGGTGCGGGACACGACTGAACCCAGTGAAGCCAAGTGGAGAATTGACATGAAAATTGCATATTTATGAAAAATATTTGTCCTTTGCTAAAATTCAACCAAAGAAACAACAAATTACTGATCTGGATGCAATTTGGTTCTTGATGCCTTAACTTATTTTTCTATGTTAGATGAAAAATGGATGTCGCACTAATCAGTCATTTAATTTTTTTTTATTTATTTATTTACTAGATAAATTAGATTAGTGTCATAAATACGACTTTATTCCACTATAAACTAACTGAGTCTCCTTCAGTAGTAATTCATCCATACCTTCTGTCAGGATATATGGACACACATACGGAGTGTGTGCAGGGTCAGAGGTTAAACCGGAGCTGAAGAACCATGAAGGCCTGCTGCTGCTGTGACTCACCTTCATAGTCGGGGAAGCAGATGGTCAGAGGACTCTTGGCGATCTTGTCCTCAAACAAATCTTTCTTGTTGAGGAAGAGGATGATGGAGGTCTCCGTGAACCACTTGTTGTTGCAGATGGAGTCGAACAGCTTCATGCTCTCATGCATTCGGTTCTGCCGGGGAGGAGAGAGGTTCAGCGCACGGCGGCAGGTGGAGCACGCCCAGGCCGGGAAGTCTTACCATCTCCTCGTCTTCCGCCAGCATCAGGTCGTAGTCGCTCAGCGCCACACAGAAGATGATGGCGGTCACTCCCTCGAAACAGTGAATCCACTTCTTCCTCTCGGACCTCTGTCCACCGACGTCAAACATCCTGACGTCACAGAAACGCACGGATCAATGCTGGAGCGGGAATTAACCAGTTATGAACCAGTTATTGGTGAGGATTTAAAGTTCAGGCTGGCGTCGCCTCAGAGTGATAAACCAGGTCAGCCTCCATCCATGCTGTGACATACAGCAGTGTGCAGAAAGTTTCCATTCACTCACAGTAAACATGAATGTTTTATTACGTTGGGGCTTTAAAGTAAACATTTCAACAGTTTTCCAGAACTGGAATAATAATACAACATACAAATATGCTTCTAGTTTTAATCAAAATTTTCTCATTTGTAAATAAAATGCAAATGTTTAGATTTGACCATTATAGACAATTGAGTGCAAAATATTCAATTAGGTGTAAAGTTAGTTGTTCGTTCTGATTCAGCCGGAGACTGAAGAGTTATTTCACTTTTTACTTTTTATCAGTTGTGGAGTTACCTAAATAAAACCTATTGGAGCAGCACTTTTCAAGTTCTTGAAAAATGTCTTTATCCATGAGTAAAATCAAAAATGAGCTGAATAAAAATCTCCATTGTGATGTAGATGCACCAGAAAGGAAAAATGAGGGCAATTTTCTAAATCAGAGTGAAAATCCTTTTATTTAGCAAAAATGTCTATTTTGCATGTAATATTTTTTATAGATTTTATTTCTCTACACTTACTTAGATTAAATTAAAAACAAAAAAAAGAAATTAAGTCCCATACTTTTCCAAGACACACAGTAAGCCCAAATTTGAAAAAAAAAAACAACAACAAAAAAAACAAAAACAAAAACAAACAAACAAACAAAAAGAACTGGGTGAAGTTTGAATTTAGTGCAGATTTTCTCCAAATGGTCCAAAAATCGCAGCTTCATGCGATTCTGAAGCGTTGCACAAACTGAAAGCGACGCTGCAAAAAAGACGACTACCTTCAACTTCATCTACCAGTGGTTGAAATGTAGCAGAGGTTTAGCCTCAAAGGAACAGGTAGTAAATAAACAAACAAACAAATCCCTTGTTAAACCTTTACTTACTTGAAGTGCAGGTCCTTAAAGGTGAAGTGTGTTTCCACAATGCCGGTGGTTTTGACTCTGGTCCTCAGCACATCCTGCTGCGTTGGGACGTAGGAAGGTGCAGATAGCCTTTCCAGATCGTTCAAGTAGCTAAGAACAGTTACAGGCAGGGCAAAGTTAGCTGACAGAAAATCAACCAGGTCATAAACGCGTCCCAGTACAGTTGGGATTCTCTCACTATGATGCCGAGTCGTTGAGCTGGTATTCCCGGGAACGGCCGAAGCATTCCTGAATGCCTCCGTCCTTCCAGAGCCGCTGGATGGCGTCGGCCAACTCAGGCGTCATGACGCCCTCTTCTGCTGTACTCGCAAGGGCAAACAGCTGCCGGGCATCGTCCTAAAGATTATTGAAATAAGGAAAAAATAATAATAATAATCCGAATTACATAGTTATGGAAGCTCAATAGATTTCTTAAGCTATTCTAGTAGAAGAATAATTCTCAAATGAATAAATCATGAGACGAACCACAGTAAGAACAGAGCTTCTGGTTCTGCAGTGTGGGTAAGAGCTTCCCAGCTAACGGATATGTTTGATATCTGGACAGTTTTCACTCAACTGTTTCATTTTTAAAACATATTAATTCAGGATCATTCTCCACTGAACGGGTCACAATTTATGATCCACCATGTATTTTCCTTGCTTGTGAAGAAAGAAACTTAGAAGAGTTTACACTCCGTATGGTTGAACATTTAAACCAGAATCAAGTTGAGACTAAAATTCTCATTCGTGATAAAGTGGAGATCTTGGAGCTCAGGGCTTCCGTCATCAGCTCAGAAATATTCAGTAAAAGCGGACAAAAAAAGCTCATTGGGAAAAGCAAAGAGAAAGAGCATGTAAGATTAGAGCTGCTCAAAAGATGTTAAAACCACATTTGCTTTAGCAATATTTGCTTGCAATATCGCAATAGCAGAGAAACTGCTTTGAAGAAATGAACAGAGAAGCTATTGCAATTTTCAGCAACACTTTCACAATTAACATGTTTTAACCAAATATCTAAATAAAAGACAAGGTCTTTTATTTATCAGTTTGTAATAGAATAAGAAACAAATATTTTTCATATTCAAGTATTTGCCGTTTTGTTTTTTACAATTTATCCAGACTTGATTAATTTTTTTTTTAATTTTAGAGACTCTGTTGGGTTTGGAAAAGCAAATAGAGGAATACATCAACCATTTCTTTTCAACAAACAGAATTACAGAGAATATTTCACGAAGGAATATTAGATAAAAGAATTAAAACTTTAAAATGCTGTCAGTGTTCGTACACTAAGTTCTCTACAGATCTCCTTATCCGAGTCATAATATTAAAAAAAAAACTTTAAAAGTTTCCATCTAAATCTTTTCTTGTCTCAATAGAGTTTGAGTTTAAAGACTGAAGAGTTCTGAGGTAAACAGCAAAACACTGTTTGCAAAAGCATGAAAATCACTAAAGGAAAGCATCAAGACTTTAAGATGGTGACGATTACAAAATGAGATTAGTCATGCTGAGCAAATGAATGAGCCTTTCTTCTGCAAGGAAAGAAAAAGTCCAGTTAGATTTAAAAAAAAAACAAGCCTGAATGTTATTGTTTCATGACTTATATTGTTATCACTGATTAATGGAGATGTAAATGTCTCATCCAAGGCCAACATCTTTATTTGTGACATTTATAATCAAACCCACTTCCTCTAATGCTGCTCAATGAGAAAACAGGAGAAAAGGCACCAGAGGACTGAATATAAATAACAACCTGTTACTATTACTGTACCACTTTATTTCTATAAAAAACAACAACAACAGAGAGAGAAGAGGAATAGAAGTGGTTAATTAGTACATGAGCTAAATAAAAATACAAATACTCGAGATGTGTACAAAGGAAAAAAGATTACGACAGTTGATAAAAGGAGGGAAAAAGGTGTTTTAGAGAGGTTTTACAAACAGCCTGGCTGACCTCCAGCAGCATCTTATTCCACTTTTCAGGAGCTAAAACTTCGCTGAATTCCTCAAATGTTTGGAGGAAGATCAACATGCTCAGATGTGCCGATCTAAGAGGAAGCGATGTCGTGTACGTGTGAATCTGATCAATATCAGGACTGAACAGGAAACTGAGGAGATTCCCCATCCTGATAACGCAGGAAAAAAATTTAAATAAACTCTTTGCTTGGACTCACTGCTCTGGCTGATTCAGCAAACTCAATCTTCAGACGTCCCATGGCTCTGATGATGGCCATCATGGACTGGATGGTGTTGCTGAAGACCACGGCCTTGTACTGCTTACACTCCTCCTCCGAGTAGCCGGCCTCATGGATGATCCTGAAGAACAGGCAGAGGAAACCTTCAACTACCTGCTGTAGCGTTTATATCACTTTAAATAAACACAAAAGATTAAAAATAAAACAACTGAGGTTTTAAATATTTAAGCTGGAGGGTGGCATTTAAATCAGAAACATTATTGGCCACTTGGGGGCAGCAAAACCAAATGATGAAGTTAATCTGAGTTAACCCCTTCAAACACTCCTAAAACCGTTATCAAATTGTTGATTTAGATTTGAAAAAAACAAACAAAAAAAAAAACATAAAAATAAAATGTACCTTCCAGCTTAATTAATCTCAGATAGTATTAAATGTTATGCTTGACAAGAAATATAGACTAATCAATACGTTAGCTCGTGTTTTGTATCTGAAACATCAACTGATTGCAGCAGAGCATCAAATGTGAGTATGGTAAACAATGAGGGTCAAATTAGTCTGAGCTAATGCCCATTTAACCAATTAATCAGCATTCATCAATACACCTATAAGATGGTACATTTATGGTTCAAATCCAAAACTAAATTTCACATTTATCCTGTAATAATTTTGAAATAATTAACGTTTTCTAATTTGATTTCCCTGTAACATGAGTAGAAATCTCAGAGAACACAATGCACATAATTGAGCATAAATATGACCAAATTAATTATTTTGCTGTGTTTGTTTCATAAGGTTTCATTTTGTTGACAAGATGCATCTGAATCAAGTCTTTAAAAATGTTTGACAGACACCACTGCAATTAGAATATTAATTGTGTCATTCTTAAGGCCTGAAGATGCAAGTTTTCAACAAGCAGCCAACAACAAGAAGCACTTTTGGCTGACAGTCAAACAAAACACAACGTCCCCTTTAAAGGAAGAAAATTACAGCTCCATAAAAACTGCCAGCGCTGACGTAGGTTGATCAGCATGTGTCACAATGAGGAGCTCAATCCAGTTCCTTACAGTGAGCTAATGGACGTCTGCTCTGCAGAAGAACAATGATGTGGGATTGAATGATCTCATGTCACAAGTTGTACATTAAAGTCTGTCTACTTCTGGGATTATTCGCATTGTGTTATTACATGCCGATTTGGTTGTTTCTGAAACACTGGAAACTGCATGTTTGCATTTTCAGACTTACTTCATCTGTTTGACAATTGTGCTTTTCCCAGACTCTCCAGCGCCTGAAATAGAAACCAAAAGGCACGTTACGATTGGTGCAGAGGTAAGACATAAAAAAAAAAAGATACCAACATCTGACACCTTTTATTAAAGGTCCTAGATAAAGTAAGAGAGCTAAAGGGACAGTATTATGTATTTTCCAAGCACAGTGTCAACTTCCAGAAAACTGCACAACAGCTGAAACATTGAGTTTCTTTAAATCGAGGCTAAATAAATGGAACAATGACCAACATATTTGATGCTTATTGATCATTTTGAGGATGAGACTCATCAAAATATAACATTTGTTTCTGGTGTTTTTTTATGACTTATGTTTGTGTTTTTAAGACGTAAAGCACTTTTGAACTGCCTTGATGCTGAAATCTGCTACATAAATAAACTTGATTGATTGAATAGCACAATCAAGTAACTATGTTACCTTCAGTTGTTATAAAAATGCTGTATACATCAAATTTGACTTAAAAGATTATTTGACCTTGTAATTTAACACCTTGAAATTGGGCCTCTGTCTCTTTAAGAAGCCCTTTCCAAAACCCCACCAACAGGAAGTCATCTCATTTAACGTTTTTACCAGCGTTGAACTGAGAAGTAGCTCGAACAATGAGCTCAGTGTTTGCTAATTGATGCTGGCTAGTCTGAAGGAGCCGAGAGGAAAAGGGCCAGTCTGCGAGATAGAAACTCTTGGACTCCAAGGAGCTGCGTCTTGAAGCCGACTCTAGGTCCACCCATGGCTGAATGGTTGCCATGGAGATTATAGGATTTCTCAAACATGCATGAAAGAATCAAGGCAATGCTCCAGGTACGATTTTGATGAGGGAATAACATTAAAACATGATGTTAAGCTTAAAAAGAAAAAAAAAAAGTAAATTTTACATAGTACTGCCTCTTTAATCTTTCTGGCTTTATGGAGCTCAGCATCTGCACACTATTGAAATTTTACTGCACAGTATTTTATTCTTTATACCTTGCAATGATGACAAAGATACAAGCAGCCAAACACAGTAGCTGAATTACTTCCTGGTATTTTTCACTCTTCTATAAAATACTTTGTAAAGTATTTTATTCTTTGCTGCTGTTGTACAGAAATTTCCCCATTGTAGGACTATAAAAGACGTTTCCATTCTATTGTTAATTAAAGATGGCTTACAGCTAATGAAACTGATATTTTCAATAGCTGACAATAATAAAAAAAAAAAAACGAAAAAAAATTTAATGAATAAATGCATCCAATAAAATGTTTTTGTTTTTTCAATAGGTGCTTTTAATCTTACAAACAAGCCTCATCTGAACCCATATTCTAATTTATTGAATATGACTGTTTAGTGAAAAACACCCTTTGACATTAAGCAGGTAAAATACATATTTAAATTATACCATATTTTCAGCAACATGAATAATTGTTCACTTTATGTTTTAAATTAAAAGCTGTGCTCATGTTTTGCATTAATTCAATTCTTTGCAGAAATACAGTAACAATACAATATTTATTATGAATATGAGAATCCTATGTCCTTACAAAAGCACCACTACGCTTTGCAATAGCCTCTAAATCAACACAAAGACCCTGCAGCAAAAACAATAAAAAAAAACCAAATGAAACGTTTTCTACAGCAGGCAGAGCAAACCTGAAGCCCTGAAAAACCCGAGTGACTGAATAATCACCACCAGAGTGACTTAAAATGTGACATCTGGCGAACGACGCTTTCCCAGCATCAGGAAGGTGAAGAGCAGCATAATGTTGAAAGTGACAGAATGAACTCCAAACACACAAAACCAAACTGCACAAAGTAACTTACTTCACCAAAACAAAACCCTTCAACTGAAACATGAACATCTACCCACAAATTTAATGTGTGTAGCGACCAGAATTTGCATCCAGCAGCCTGCAGTAAAATCATGCCCGCATATTTGTACAACACTCTGCATCGCTGCACTCATTTCCATTACCTTCAGGTGGTAGAGCTCCCCTTCACAAAACAGGTCACTTTGCTGCATAAATCTGCCCATTTGGAAAAAATAATTACTAAAAGTCACAAACTAGATAATCCTAAAAATACCTTCATTTACTGCACAATAATCCTACAGCTGAGATAAAAATTCATAAAGAGAAGCAGCTTGATGTTCAGAATGAGGGAAATTTTCAAACTGCTTAAAATGTCAATCTTGGCAGCACTTAGAGCAGCATGGAAGCTGTTTAGGGCCAGTTTAGAGCGATCTTTGAGCAATTGGATTAATCATCTCGATCCTCCTGTCAACAAGATTACACACAGCTTACATTTATCTGGGTTACAGCCTCCCATCTGATCGCACTGCAGCGACTCAGATGCATCCAATATTGAACCATAAAACTCCTCCAAACTGCTTGTACAATTTTGTGCTTGGATGATATTATTAAAAACAGGAAACGTAATCAGTGCTCTTCGGTATGCTTTCGAATTTGCCATTAAAGTGTTTTGTACAGAGTCCCTCTGAGATACAGAAGTGTTTTAAGCTGAGCACACAACATTTTAATTATACCGTCTCTGCAGGGACTCTCTGCTCCCAGGTGAGCTGCAGTGTTTTGCAATTCATTGTCCCACATGATAAACAGCGATCATGCAACAGAGTTGTTATTACCAAAGAGAAAAAATATTAATTTGAAATCACGAATTCGAAGCGCCCTGCTGCCGTTAGATTTCAAGGACACTTCAGAAGCCAATTATTGGAAAAGGCAGAGGAGTCTAATGTTTTATGCTTGTTGAAGGACTCAAAAGTGCCACAGGGCTCCAGCGCAATAAAAGCAGATTTATTTTGAAGGAAAAACAACAACTCTGCCTCTTCTGGGCTGAGCTGTCTTTTGCAGAGACATTGCAACATACTTAAGATTGGGAAATTTGTACGTGACTTGAAATAAATGAACAACTAGATGTGCGATGAAACCCGTCGACTTGTAAGATGACAAATAGTAAACGCACAACAGAAACTCATTCTGGTGCTGGTAATTGTGGGAATCCTGACGAGGGGAAAAAAAAAACAAACATTTTTTTTTTTTTTTTTTTTTTTACACACCACCAGCATTAAAATTCAAATCAGCATCGCAAATGAGGCACGCACACTTACATAAGCCATCAGCAGGTCAACAGTGTACTGCATTAGGCAACACGGGGAAAAAAGTGGCACCAACCCAAACTGAAAAGCAGAGATTAATCACGATAAATGCCACCGATAATGCAAAACAACACTGCAGCATATTACAGGGTTCAAACGTGCACTTTGCTGTCTCTGTCGTGTAATTTAAGTTGTGACAGATGCATACTGCTGTCAGCCAGAACACCAACGTTGCTATGCAACCTGTGCCCCATCCATCAATTGAACCGATGCAGAGGCAGAGCGGTGGGGAAAGGTGTGGCAGCATTCCTTAAAATAATAATAACACTAATTTACAGAGTTTGATCTGAGAGAATCCAGATGAGCATTTATGTTTTTAGCCTTCAGACACAGTGAGCCTAAAAAATAAGAGATTTCATAACCGGTATGAAGTATTTATTGTTCTTTGCAAGCTGCTAAACTTTGACAAAACAACATAAAAGTGTTGGTCACCAGAGCATTTCGTAACAACAACATGTCAATTCATAACTGCTTTGTGGACGTCCTGTACTCATTCTAGAAACTACTGATTTTTACTTTCCACATACTCTATTTATTATACTCCATTTACAAAAAAAAAAAAAGAATCCTGGAAATGATACAAAGATTTCAAAACATATACGATTGGCTGATACGGCTAAAAAGCTTATCACAATATAAACGTTTCACATCAGCTGCTATCAATAACTGTCAATAATTATCGATTCATTTTTTGCTTAAAATATCTGAAATACTGCCAAACTGGTAGCATGACCGTGTCCTTTACTTTTAAAGAATAAAGAACATAAAAAACAAAGAATAAAAACCTTAAACTGCTGCTGTTTAAGTTACTCAACATGTTGCTAGGTAACCAAAGAGCGAGTGAGTTAGCTGATGCCACCAACCACCAGGAGCTAAAGTTTCTCCTCTGCCTACATCCCCCATAATGCTGTGCAGTTCTGAATCAGAGTTCAGTGAAATTATTGAATATTCTATCAGACGTTTTGCCTACTGATATTGATCACGTGTCTATCGCAAAATATGCTGTTACTAATTTATATATACACAATTAAATAATACACTAGATTTAAGGATCATATGCATCTTCATAATTTATCAAAATATTTACCTATGAAGGAAACTAAACTTGCATACAACAGGTTACATAGAGCGTAACTTTAGTCCTTCAAACTCAGATAAAACATGAGACCAAGAACAGTCTTTTGTCGATTTTTCTTTCACACATATTTTGCAAGCTTTTCTTGAGGCTATCAGCATTTTACTTTACCATCTCAGTTTTATTTCAAGAGATGTCAAGAGTTTGGCTTAACAAAGTACATCCATCTATTGGATCTGCGCAATACATTGCAAGAATATCACTATCGCAATACTGGTGTGTGCAACATGGAGAGTTGCAATAAACTCCTACTGGCTACTATCGTACATGGATCAAGTATTGATGCTTTGCATGCTCATAATATATTTTGCCTATTTGTGGTTGCCCACACATGACACTGCGATTCACATACAGAGCTGAAGGCACCATAATGACAGCTGGAGAGGAATGAGGAAAATGTGGAAATTGTTTTTAACACAGTCCTACAGTTAATCCATCATCGTGTCAGAGTTGACACTTTAACTTTTCAGCTTTTACTTCTATCAATACTTTTGGCAAAGACCTGATGCCTCTAAGCTGTTCTTGAACATTTCAAATATCACTAGATTTTTATGTCCATTACACTTGGATATAAAAACGCTATGAAGTCCTCAAAGGTCGATGTAAATGCAGCTTTTAGACGTTATCAGTAGAAGTTGATTGAGGAGATGACGCAGGCATTTGCTTTCAGTGTTTTGAGGCAGTGACGCATCAGACCGTTGCATTACATCAGTTCCTCAGAACCGGTGTAATGTTTTAGGAGTTTGACATCCTGAATATTTATTTATGAAAACTGTTTTAGTCCTGTGTGACTACAATGGCAGAAATGTGCTTTAAGTAAGAAGCTCTAAATCTGAAAAAGGATTTCTGGAGATCATTTCATCAAGACCGACACTCAGCGTTTCACCACCCCACACAAATCATGTTATCATAATTTCAGAATTTTAAAAATATAAAATCTTCCCAAGACAAATATTGTAGAGATTGTTCCTCTTTATTTCATTTCTCCATACTTGAGTTTTATAGATCAATTTATGGCACCTTTTAAACGTGTAATTATAGATGTGTAATTTCAGTCTGTGTAAAATATTTCCACAGCAATCAGGCTTTAGTTATATAAACTCCAACTGGCCTTAAAGAGCATAAAGTAATAAAATAAATTTTAAAGGTATTAACCTCTTCCTGCCGTTTCCTCAACACATTAGTGGTCTAAAAATCTCCTGGTTCACCGTGTGTATCTGCTGTATCGTTGGGTAAAATTTGTCCATGAAGCGTCGAGGACAATGGGACATCTTACTTATGATTTTGAAAATAGTTGTGCCTAAAATGTTGGGATTTTATGAGATAATGAAGAAAGAACAGTTAAAATTGTTCTTTAACTGTTCTTTAAAGTGGTTCCAAAGGCTTACTTTCCGTTTTCCTACATATGTTCCTTTGCTTGAAAACTGACTTTTTTGGCAATCATGCAAAGATTTATTTATTTATTTTAAATTAAAGCATTTTTCCACATTTTTCAACGGGCTTCGGTGTATATTTATTGTTCTTTCTGGTGAAATGGATTGTTTTGACGCATTTGCGTTGTTTTTCTAACCACATTTTGAAGCTGGAATGCATTCAGACTGGTTGAGCAGTATAACTGGGATAACTACTATCTCTTTCAAACCTTCACTTTTAGGAGCCACGCATGTACTCTGGAAGGGTATCTGGACATCAACGAGGCTGCTGTGGGTTTGAAGGAGGTTGAGCAGCATGTATGTCACTGAATGTGATCAAACAACGGTGCAGATCCCTCACAAAGCGGTTCTGGACACCAGATCCGACCCTGTACGCGTCCTGCTGGCTAACTAATCCGTGCTATCACCGAGCCGCTAAAGCAGCTCATTATCTTACAGTTAAATTAGCTTACGGACTTACTGGAGGATAAAAGCGCCCTGAGCCAGAATAAACACGCTATTGGTGACTGAAAGTTGATTTAAATTTGTTGAGGATGGACGACACAATGGGGACAACCTAAAGTTTAGCTAACAGAAGAACCGCAGTTCCACTCGTAATAATAATAATTAAAAAAAATAAAAAAAAAACAAGAAACGCCTCCAGTTTCGATAGATTCGCGAATAAAAGTGTAATTTGGGAACATTAGATAAGAAACCCCCTCGACATGCACAAGCTAACAATAACGTCCATCTACGGTTAACACACTCAGTCCACCCCGTCCATCCATCTTTTTCTTACCCAGCAGAAGCAGCTTGACCTCCCGAGCAGCCTTTTCTCCGTCGTCCCGCAGGTTTCTGTCGATCATCTTACTCCGCTCCTGCGCCGCCTTGTCGTCCGTGCTCAGAGTACACCCCATCTTCTTCTCACCTGGTCTTCAAAATAAATCAGATTACCACTAACTGGAGCACAACTTCAATAACTACAGCAGGAACAGCATGCAGAGGCTACCGAAGCTAGCATCCAGATTGGCGAGGAAGAGGAGGAGGAGGAGGCAGCCTGTCTCTACAACACTCGAGATTCAAACACGCCCAGACCTCGTTCTCAGTTCCCCGATTTTAAAGCCAAAATCCCCGAGTTGAGACTTAAAGTGAGGGGCTGTGGGGTAACTACCTCTTCTATTTGCGTCCCAGAGTTAAACCAGTCAGATGTATCCAGTTATTCCCGGAGAACCGAGACGGGAACAAATTGTTGCATCGATGACGGAGCTGTAAAAATGTTCGTTTCCTCTTCTTCTCGCATACCGCTGAACTGCGCATGCGTGGCAGTGCAACAGGCTTTCACAGAACGGTGGAGAGAAAAAAGTTGTTGGAGGCGGGGATTCATTCATCTTTTTCTGAGGTTTATATTTTTAATTTGAAAAAAATATATATATATAGCAGTTTTGGCTCTATATATTTAATTCAAAGTGTCTTCTTTTTTTAAAGGACTACAAACATTAGTCAACATTCAGTTCATAGTTTGATGTAAATGTACAACAAACAGCCAAAGAAACATTTGTTAATAGGAGGTTCATTTACCTCATGATGTGCATGTATAATTCAGGGAATAAATAACATTATATCTAACCATAATCTAAAGGAAATCCAAAAACTTCAATAAAAAAAAAAATTGCCTTAAAAAACATAAAAAGATAAACTAAGCTCAACCTTTGAAAGGATATGTTTTCATCATTGGTTGTAAAGCAAAGATAAGTTTCAAACTTGCTGTTACGTTAGGGTGGAGTAGGAATTCAGGGATCCACTAGTACCACTGACAGTAATACAGACCCACCCTCAGTATGATGCTACCTCCACCATGCCATGCAGTTGATTCAGCTGTCTCAGGTCCTTCATGCATTCTTGTGGTCATTGTTGTCAAATAGTTCAATCTTTGTTTCATCCGACCTTGGATGTTTTCTGCAGACTGCAACTATTTTGATATTTCAATCAAGCTTGAAGATTTCAATTTATGAACAAGAGCTTTTTTAGTTTGCACCCTTTCCAGTCTCTTTCAGATTTTATTGTGGGCATAATTGGGAAGAGTAGTTGATGTATTGTCAAAGGGCTTTCCAACTTTCTTCTAACATTTTTTTTTTTCAGAAGGAGCTGAAATACAACCATATATATTACCAGAGCTGATATAATTTAATGTGTCAACACTCATTCTCCCATGGCACAGATAAAATAATCAGACAGGAAGCTTGAGTTATACCACTTTCTTTTATGTTGTACTGACCTTGATGTTTTCACTGTGTGGGAGGAAGAGAAAGCTGAGCAACAAACATCAAATGCTCATAAAGAACAGTGACATTTGAATGATAAAAACCATGCAAGAAAATTATGGATATATGTGAACATAGGTATGGTTTAATGTCTTCCTTCCAACAAGAGAATAAAAGAACTGCAAACTTTTACCAACTTCTGTTCTGGTCAATTTGTTTTTACAACGTTCCTGCTATTTCAAAGTTTTAGACAGCAATCTACTCCATGTAGCAAAGAATCAGCTCACACTTAAATATCTTGTAACATTTTGCTTGAAATATTTTTGCCAATGTTTTACAGATTAGAAACAAAGCTAGTGATGATTTGTTGAAATAAACTTGCCCTTTTTCTCCAAAAATAACTCTTTCTGGGTCTCAGAATTTTGGTCCAGTGACTTTATATACCTTTAATCATTAAATGTTCTATTATGGGATGTTTAAGTTATTCATAAAATCCCTAATCCAGTCAGCCATGACCACATAGGCTGAATGTTCATGGCTGACCATTTTACAATTTGCAAAAAGGCTTTAAGTTTGATTGTTCAGGGATCACACATTTCAAATTGTGGTGTTTATTTTTTCTCCTTGCATGGATTCCTTCACTGAACCCTGATCTTGACAACACACACCACAGATTCTGCCCCAAACTCCCTAAAACCTCATAAGTTCATTTCAAACCATCCGAGGAAACTTGCTTGGTGATTTAATCTCACCATTTTTTCCACCTGAGACAATTATTTCGCTAAGAAGAATATGATTTTTACACTAGTTAAAAGGTTAGTGCTTTTGGTTTTTAAAGACATTTAAAAAAAAAATGACAAGGAAACAGAGGTGGAGGAAAACTTGCCTAAGGTCACCAACAGGGGGCAGCAAAGTGGGACGTCTCAACATATGGTGGCTTTCTGCAAGAAAGTTCTCAAAGAAAACTACAGTTAAGATACAGCAAGGATTTTTAAATTTTATTTTACTAATAAATACTTATAGTTTATTATAGTAAAACTGAGAGAAATGATTGCAGACAAATCTTGATAATTGTTTACCAGCAAGTCAGAACCACAATATTGTGGTCACAGCATATTTGTTTCCGTAACATGGGTTTGTGCCACATCTCTAAGCTAAAACTGCTAAAACGTAATTTTATTCGTTCATGTTCATTAGTATGTTTTTATGAGGAAGAAAGACACGTTAATGTGTGCCTCTGTGTTGTGTGATGGACTGGCGACCTTTCCAGGGTCAGAACTCATTTTATAAAGTTGTGCTTTTGGTGTTTGCAGAAATATATTTTTATCACGTCTAAAAACGTTTTTTTGCCCCCCATATTTAGTAGCTTTTAAGTCCCAAAATGTGTTTCAGGTTTTGAAACTTGTTGCTGCAGCTATTCTGAGGGGAGCTGTAAACACTTTGGTTGTGCAGGCAACATCATGACGACTTAGGCAAATCAGCTCCACTGATGTTTTATTTGTATGCTTTGTGAGAAAATGGCAGACACAGATCATTATTAATAAAACCTACTCAGTTCTAAGGTTTTCTCTTTGCGTTTAGCTTGTTTTATTTTTCCACTCACCCTTTTAGGGTGTCATTTCTTTTAGAGGATCCAGGTTTAAAACACTGGAATATGTTTTACAGATGTTGACTTTGAAGGAAATTGGTTGCTCTGGATTTTATTTAGGACTATCTGACTCAAAGGCATCAAAACTGAATGCAGACCACAGTTTTCAGCCTTTGTATTTTAAAACCCTATAAAAGGACATCTTTCATTTTACTCCCATTTCAAATTATGCACTGCTTTGTATTGGTCCATCATTAGAAATCCCAATCAAATATATTCAAATATGTGGTTTTAATCAGAAACAAAATTAGGATAAATTCAAGGGATATAAGTACTTCCATAAGTGTGGAAGTACTTCCATACTTCCATGTGTGACGAACCAAAGAGGGAAACAAAAAGCGGAACCCAAATCAGATTTAGAGCTCGGGATTTCTTTTTAATTATTTAGAGAAGGTATGAGCCAAATGGGGGTTGCTCTGATGGGAAAGGCCTGCCGTGCCGCTGTCAGGAGGTGAAGGGATAAGCTCCCAAATGAGGGTTACACCCTGTGGTTGAGCTTTGCGGTGACCACATCCATGAATTCAAATTAGCCCCGGCTCTAAAGCAGTAGAAATCTGCCCAGCTAAAGTAAACAAAGAGGTAGTAAAATATTGTTTTTAAATTATATGACTGAGCATGTGTTAGTTTATTTTATGGGTCACTTGTTTGAATGACTGAGAGCGAGCTATTTCACAAAAAGTGAAAGAAAAACAAATCCTGCTCTCCATGTTTTCTCATTTCAGGATCAAACTCAGTTTGATCTCAAATTAATGTTTGTGTCCTCCTATTACTTGTGTACACACAGGATGGAAAGGGGTTGACATGTGGTCAGAATTCATCTCCTCACTTTACATATGATTTTCTTTGCAGATGACCTCAACATCATGCAAACTAGTGCCATCATTTTTCCACTCGAAATGAACATGGAAAGATTTGTCTTTGCATGCACGGCGCAAGCGTAGTCAGTATATCTGATCCTTTTTATTAATCATCAGCATGACACCAGTCAGGAGCACCAAAGGCTCGTGTGCAGATTTATTTTTCTCTGACTGGGGGGGAGGAGGGCGTATTGTTGCTGCCATGGCACCGCCATGTCGGTGTACCCCCAGGCAACAGGAAATGTTTTGACTTTTTTAATAGCGAGAGATAAACGGTGCAATGATGGAACAGCTCATCAGCAAACTGGTGATCCAGTTGCTTCATGGAGAACAGGGACACAGAGTGAGACTCATTAGTGTGTGTTTGTCATCCACTTTGCTGCAGGATGAAGAATTAAAAGTCAGCTAGTGTAAATTATGTAAATTTTGACATCCTTTGCCCCATCTCTTGCACATAATATTTTCAACTGCACTAATGCATTTATTGTTTTATGTTTTTATTTACAGTTTTTAAATTAATTTCTAACACTTTTAAAAAATATTTTGTTTTAAAATGCTCACTTACTACTTTATGTAAATGTGTTTTTGTTGTTTTTTGTTTGCTATGAGATCTATCTCAGTAGTGTGTGTTTAAGTGTTTTTGTTTACATTTCCTTCTTGTTACTGTACAATGGTAGTAACTGAAAAGTGTCCCCACGGGTCAACAAATATGCTTCAATTTTATTGCCTAGTGTTATTATTACCATAATACAAATAGTCCATTTATTTATTTTATTTTATTTTATTTTATTTTTTATTTTTATTTATTTATTTTTTTTGGACTTTTGAAACTGCTGGACTGGAAATTGGCTGGATTGTGTATTAATGAATAATCCCAATGTAGAACATTAAACAAGTAATATTATAAGTGAAAATTATTTATTCTGATCACTCTATTTATTTTATAAATCTGATTAATATTATTACTGATTACACTTGATATTTAAATCAAGGATTAAGCTAAAAGACCTGCAACTTTTTGATGCATCGTTGCTCCAACACACCTGGATCAAATCAGAGGGTCGTCACCTGGTCTTTCCAGACCGAGAATTCAGCCATTTTATTCAGGTGTGTTGGAGCAGGGGTGCAGCTAAAGTCTGCAGAATAGTAGTTCTCCAGGACTGGACTTGAGCATCCTTATTTTAATGAATAATGAATTATTTTGAATGAGAAGGCTAAATTGCTGTGCTCTGAATACCAAATAACGAAATGACTTTACTAATAAACAACTGTCAAAAGCGGACAGCCTTGAAACAGGAAGCGATGTCTGAACTCTGAGAATGTTTCAAAGTCATCAAACTCAGCAGGAAGGCTGAAAAAAGATCAGCGAGGGGATTCAGAGATAATTCTTGATCCGAACCATGATCCTTTCAATAAAACCATCCAGACTCGTCATTTCCTCCTTCTCTTTGGCCACAGTAATTAAGCCTTCTACATACGTCACACAATGACAGCGCTGCCATCTCCATGGTAACATATCACCTCCATCTGCCACAAAGGCCTCTTGAAGATTCTGGGTTATTTTCAGAAATAAAAGATTGTGATTGTGATACCAACCAAAGGAAAGGCAAAAAAAAAAAAAAAAAAAAAAAAAAAAAAAAATCAGCAAGTTTATGTTGAAATGTTAATTAAAACAAGGCATCGGAAAATATTACAGAATGATTTATTATCAGTTTAATCCACCCGCATTTAAACGCTCAAACACTGACAATACCGTAAATGTGTTTTATTGAGCCTTTAAGGTTCAATAAAGGCTCCGTCCTCTAGATGGCAGCAGAGTCATGAAACAACAATCAACATGTATCTCCAGGAAATCTGGGTTTTTCTGAGAATCACTAAAATTGTCTCTTGTTGTTTGCATTTTTTTGTTTGTTTGTTTGTTTGTTTGTTTGTTTGTTTGTTTGTTTTTTGCCAAAACTACCTGCCTCAAGGGGCTTTGAGATTTTTTCTGAGTTTATGCTGGTCAGGTTGAGATTTGTGAGTGAAAAATGTGACATCTGGAATACCTCACATTATATTTTAATCTGAAAGAAGACAAACATGTATTCACAGGATCCAGAGATCATATCTACAACAAAAATATGTTTGTCTGAGGGGACCCAAAACACATCATCTATGCATTTCATATTCAATATGCATATTTTTCTCTTTTTAGCTGTTTTTTAGTGACAAGATGTATTTGAAATATCAATCACCATTTCTAATGATGAGATGAATTAAAGATAATACATTTTTATGGTTTATGTTAATTTTTTTTGTTGTTGTCTTTTTTTTCTTTTTCTTTTTTTTTTTGCTTTATTTGCTTGATCTGTGTTGTCTGACTGGTTAAAAAAATTATGAAATATTTCTGGTTGCAAATCATGAAATAGTTTTGTGTAGGTGGAAATTATCCTTAGTGGTAACTTCATCCACCAACCGGTGGTTAAAGTCCTGCAGCAACAGAGAAGCAGGGCGGCCCTCTTCTGTTGTCCTCTTTAGTAGAACTTTACCATTTCATTATATTCTACGTCCACTGATGCTTTTTCCTCCTGATTGCCTAGAGCTCTGGAAATGAGAGAGATTATTGTGTTTGTGCTGCAGAGGGCAGAGCTCTCAGACATTTCTCCCATTATGTCCTGGTCTCCTGTTAATTTAAACATGCAACCCTTGCTTAAGGGATTCAGAACGACAGTCAGTAATAGCTTCATGACTCCTCCCTATTCCAACTGTCACTCTCTTTAGCACGCGCACACACAAAACACTGGACCCTTCCAGAGGAGGAGTATCATCCACATGCAGGGTACTTTCTGCTGCACGAAGGAAAGTAACAAAACTAAAGCAGCTCATCTCAGTGATGCCCTGTGGATGAGGTGAATCCTTACAGATTTGTATCACTGTCTTTGCAGGTAAGATCAATCACTGTTGTAAACTTATCATACAACAAATTAGAAATATTTTTGCTGTCTGCTTGCAAAAATAAGATCAGACCATTGAATATTAGTATTTTAAAAAAATATGTTAGATTTTTGCCATATGTCAGTTGTAGTATTTGCTTGAATGAAAATATTTTAATTTAGGAAATCTGGTACATGAAAGCAAAGCTAAATGTTTTAGATCTTGTATTCTGCTTTGAACTAAATTGTTTCAGCGAACCACCAGGAACATATCCGGAGTCTGGATGCCCTAATTTTCCTGATTCCAGGGAGTCCCTCTTCATTAACTTGATTACACTTTAATAAAGAACATGGAGCTCTTTACTGCCTGCACAAAAAAAATCTAATATTTTTACCAAATGTGTTCCCTTTTTTATATAAATATTTTCCATGTTAATTTTATACTACTTCTTTATTCCTCTTTAGTTGTGGATGGATAAACTTGTTTCATGTTTCTTACACCTCTGAAAGAGGCTGCATCTCAGTCTGATGTTAAATTTCTCACTCATATTGACACCTCCATGAAAACTACGTAGAAGTGACATCTTATCTTTAATACACGATATCACAACGACACATGGACATTATCTGACGTCTCTGATCTCTAACCTGTCATAATATAACAGGTTGAAATAGATAAGGAATAAAACTTGTCCATCTTTATAAGCTGTGTGATGTTTTGCGACTCCAGATTATAGTGAAGGTTTCAGACCCTTGCCCTTTACTCCTGGGGCACTTCTGATAGCTCCCGAGAATTGAAATTAACTAGCCAATCACGCGTAGTTGCTACGAGAAATTAATAAATATTTGGCCAATCAGCATCGCTGAATTTAATGACTTTGGGGCACTCAGAATTTTGCCACAGTTTTAGGTAGCTATGGTGATAAAGTTGATAGGGACTACGACAGAGAAGACGAAACGTGACTGAATTTTCCATCTTGCATGACATTGCAGATGATTTTACAGATGACGGGTGAGCTACAGCTTCTGTTTTATTAGTTTGAACTTCCATGTTGTTCTATTTTGTTGTTTACTTTTTCTGTTCATTAGTTGCCACCAGTTCTTTTGTTTTACGTCATGCTTATTTACGGTAGCTCTGGTTAGCATTGTGCTAATGGTGCTCTGGATAAATGTATATTCTTAATTGTTAATAATAATGTTGCGCTTGTAATGCTGGACAACATGGCTGAAAAAAGTGTCAAGATATAATCGTTTCATATCAGTCGACATTAATTATTGATTCGTTTTTTTTTTCTGTTTGTTTGTTTCAAATATCTGAAATATTGACAAATTAATGGCGTGACTTTCCGATTCTGTCCACAGTTTTCACTCCACCCAACAGTTTATTTTTAAGCAGCTTCTGCTCAAGTTACTCAACAGATTGTTGCTAGGTAACCAAAGAGAGAGTGAGTAGTTTATTTCATAGACATAGTATTCATGTCTATGAGTTTATGTCACCAATTTAGCTTCGCTAGCCTTGAGAGGTTGAGCGCGGTTGAGCGGCTCAAGTCTTTCCTCTGCCTACATCCCCCAGAATTCTGTGCGGTTTGTTTAGCACAGTGTGTTAGTTCTTTTAAGTAGGAAGGCCTTTGCTGTTAACCACCACACGAAAAAATACCATAACTTTATTATTTTCAAATTCTTTAAAATTGTGTTTATTCTTAAAAATCCCAAAATATCATTACAATTCACTTGATGTGCACCTATGAATTATATAAAGTACAATGTTTGCAAAATATACATTCATTAAAATAAATATGTAGATGGTAAACTGACTTTACATCACTTATGCACATGAAATTAATACATTTAAAAAAGCAAAAAAAATTAATCAATCGAGATTTTTTTTCTAAGAGAAAATTAAAGATTATTTAGAACAAGTAGTGCTTTTGAAACTTTGTGTTTTTATAAATCGTACGTTATTCATAGCTTTTGCTTTTGTGCAAAAGAACTGCTAATTGTGCCTGCCAATGTGTGGGAGTCAATTACTCTGAATTGCCTTAATTCCCCAGCTCTTTACCCTGCTATTATGGTTTGCCTTAATGTGACTATTTCACTCAGATAAATTATAATGTCTGTTTGGTTTAGCTTTATTAGTTTTCAAACTTTATAACCAACTTAGTGCATCCATAAGCAGATTATGTGTGTACATGTACAGTACAACTCTAGACTCCAAAGCACTAAATTCCCAAAACATTTCTCTGTCCTGTTATATAAACAACTAATTTTATCTGTGACAGAATCGTCCCAGAACCGATCTTTGATGAGTGAATGACGAAGTTAGAGATCCTGTAATGAAGTTTCATCTTGCTGTAAGAGCAGGAAGAAAACGTCTCTCAGGTACAGTACGATGTTCTCATGAGGCCTAATGGAGTCACTAACAGGGTTTTAACAGCAAGCAACAACCTTGATTTTCTGATCAGCATACAAAACATAATCACATTGTTTATAGGTTGCATCTCTATTCCTGCTGCTTTTTCTAGCTCAACAACAGCTGTAGTGTTAGTTCACAGAGTAGAAGAGAGCTCATTATTTTTTGTTGATTTAAAACAGTTAAACCAGCCCTGTAGAAATGTATTAATGGAAGCGTCTCTATGTTTTATGCAGAAGCTTTTATGCATGTCATCAAACAACACCATGAGTGCCTTGATGTTACATGTGGGTCGCCCCAGTGGAAATATGTTTGTATGCCGTATGACATAGTCTTTCATAACTCAATTAAAACAGCTTGTTTCACAAGCTGTTTTAATTGCTTGTGAAACAAGCAATTAAAACAGCTTTTTTAATTCTTAAAAATCTCAAAATATCATTACAACTCACTTGATGTGCACCTATGAATTATATAGGTGCACATCATATATATAGTATATAGTATATATATAGTATGCTGTTTTTTAATCCAGTATATATATATAGTATGCTGTTTTTTAATCCAGTTTTATTTTGGTGTGGCTCATGTAAGTGCGGCCTAGTAAACACACCGGTTGCAGCCTTTATTCCTGTCAAACCTGTGTGTTCTGCTTATGTGGGCCTTGCTTGTTGAAACACTCCCATAGCCTGCAGGTCGTTTATAACCCGAGTGCAACACATAATGATCTGTGAAAACAAACACGACAAAACATGAAGGAAAACCTAAACACAATGATTTATTTTCCTTACAATCTCTGTCATTACCAGGGATTGTGCAGAAATGACTGAAGCCTGAAGTCTCTCTGAGCGCGACATCAGCCAGGATGGAGACTGCGAATGCGTCTTCCATCGTTAACATGACTGGTGACAGACACACCGGCCTCTTTGCAAAGAGCCCATACAGTGTAGTGGAGATAGTGTTCATCCTGGTGGGAGCTTTACTTCTTAGTATTATCACTACCACCGGGAACCTCCTGATCATGCTCTCCATAAAGGTTGGGGTCTTCCTTTTTTAAATCTTTCATAATTAATGAGTCTGACTCAACCATTCATTCCTGCACACTTTGAAAACATAACCGGACTTAGAGATAAGAATACAGCGTGTGTTCTCCTGTGCAGGATAATCTAATAGGAACGAGAGAACATACATCATACTGCACAAAAAAGATTAGGATCTGACAGCCTGCTCCGTGTCATTGCTTTAAAGGTAAACAAGAACCTGAAGACCGTCGGCAACTACTTCCTGTTCAGTTTGGCCTGTACAGACCTCTTTACCGGGGTCTGCTCCATAAACGTTTATGCCACTTACCTTGCAATTGGTTACTGGCCTCTGGGAAAGTTGGCGTGTGACCTTTGGTTGACTGCTGATTATGCTGTCGGCCACGCCTCAATCCTGAACCTGCTCCTCATAAGCTTTGACCGGTACTTCTGTATAACCAAACCCATGACCTACCCAGCACATCGCAGCCCAAAGATGGCCAAGATGTTGATCTCTGCGGCCTGGATCCTGTCCTTCGTTCTCTGGACTCCCTTAATCTTGTTCTGGGACTATGTAGGACCGAGATCTGTGCCCTCTACTCTATGCTACTGCGAGTTCATCTTCAACCCATGGGCGACGTTCGCGACTTCCATCTTATTTTTCTACCTGCCGTTGTGCATCATGGCCTACCTGTACTGGCGGATCGTGAAGACCAGCTATGATAGCTCGAGGAGGAACAGCAGGAGACCATCAGGTGGAAGTTTTTCAGATATTGTCTCCATCCCAGAGGAAGGGATCACAACCAAACAAGAGGAGGAGGATGGAGATGTGAAGGAGAAGGAAATGTTGCAGCAGCGCAGTGTAGTTTTCAAAGAATTGCAGGCAGACCAGATGGACTCTGAATCAAAGACTGTCAGTGCTTCGACTTCCAGAAGACCTAGCATATTAAGGAAGAGTTCAGCTGTGAGTAAAATTCCAACACAGACACCATCTTCACAGAATTCAGCTACCGATTTAGAGAAATCTGAGACAGGAGGTGTAGTTTAAGTGACCAACCTTAGAAGCAATCAGTTGTAATTGTAGCTAACTGAGTTCGTGAACCAGCAGAACTCAGACTCAAAAATTAAATTCATAGCATCACATAGTAGCTGTCGTAACAAAACAGTCTAACTATGAAGATTGTTCTTTGCACCAGCTCCTTAAAATCTGTTAAAACAATTTAAAATCCTTGAATTTATCTATGCTGAAACCATTTAGTCGTTGTCATTCTGAATAAACAAATGTTACATTTCTAAATCAGTGCTTTGTTATAATATTAGCATTTATGGGGCCCCTGAAGGCCAGGGGGGCCTTAAGGAGCTGCTGACTTAATTTGGATTTAACAGAAGTGCAAATAATTGATATTTTCTGATTTGTTGTTTTTAAGACTATTTTTGTGGGTTTAAATATTGTCGACAATGTTTTCTAGTAACATAACGACCCAGTAATATTTTTACATTTCCTGTCAACATCAACAAAAACATGGTGGGCTGTTGGTGGAACGTCTCGGCGCCTCGACAATCCCTGTAGCAGTGCGACAACTTTATGTTAAAGTGGGTATTGAGAGTCAGACCCTAAAGAGTCTACTATAGTTGGTTTTGCTCAGTTTACACTGCCAAGTTATGACTAAAAAATAATTTCTAAAATTGTAGTATGTGTTTACCTATTCAAGTTAAAATCTGCAGTAAAAGAAATGAGTTAAAATCTCATACAGTAAGTAATTTACTTAGTTTTGTAGTAGCCTTTAAACCTTTTTTAAATATTCTTCATTTGTAAATACTTGACATTTGTTTGTAGAGGAACAATTATTATTCATAATGCGGTAAACAAGAAACAAACACAACTTTGGAACCTAAAAATAGTCAACATGGAAACCTTCATCTTCTCCTCTCTTCCCTCAGGTTTCTTATCGTAATGTGAGCATACAAATTCTGGATAAGTGGAGAAGGAGGTACAGTACTACCAGGGAGAAAAAAGTGACCCGCACCATCATGGCCGTCATGATTGCTTTTATCGTCACATGGACGCCTTACAACGTGGTGGTCCTTGTCTTCACACTCTGCAACGCCTGCGTCCCAGATACACTGTGGGGCGCAACGTACTGGCTCTGCTACTTCAACAGCACCGTCAACCCCGCCTGCTACGCCCTCTGCAACGACACCTTCAAGATCACCTTCAAGCACCTGCTCCTCTGCCAGTACAAGAACATTCGGGGACAATGGTTGCCCGCCTAGAACTGAGCTGAAACTCACAGACTCCTTTAATGAAAATAAAGGCGAAAGCTGAAACAGCCAAAAATGGGTTCTGTTGGTTCCTGCGCACCTTCTTTTAAAGCATGGAAAATTGTTTGTGTACTTTATTATACTTTAACAAAGACCTGCTACTGTTTTTAATTCCCAAAAGATTTTTTTTTAGCTCTGTGGAGTCTTATTGTGAGAGGCTTATTTTGTCCCGGTTCACCTCTGGAGTCCATTGATTGTAATGTTTAAATGTGTACACTAACTATATGCATATGAGTCTTGTGACCTCTATTTTATTTAGAAATGAAAGTGAGCTGGTCTGGTTCAACATCATAAGCAGCTTCATAATCTTCCAAGTTTCAGCTCTGGAGGTAAACGGTGGAAAAAGAACTGTTGTGCCCTCTAGTGGATCTGAAGCTGCGTCATTGATACTTTTTCCCTCAGAAGCTAAATAATGGAGGCCTGAAAATTAAACTTTGGGCTGCTTTATCCTGTTGCAGCACTAAAAATAAGGGATATAAATTTGAATCAAAAAATTCCTCAACACAGATTTAGAGCTCAAGTGGAATCTGTGCTGACACAAGATCTATTAAAAAATGTGGACTTCATAGAGGAGTGGTGAGAAAAACAGCCAAAACACAGCAAACATCTGACTGGAGGAGCTCTGGTCAATGAAGCCACAGTTTAAATTTTTACATGCACACTTTTCACATGACGTTAATGACGTAATCCTGACAGAAAACCTGTTAGAAGTTGGTGAAAACTTCAAACTTGGTTTATAAGATAAACAACAACATGCAACCGGAACCACTTCACAGATGAGCGCCAGCTACTGTTGGTCAATCACCTTTCCAATAAAGCTCATGGTTGGATTAAGACCAATGTGAAGTTTAAGGGCTGTGGATACTTTTGCAAAGCTTTGCATGAGCTACAAGGCATACTTTTACTGACAAAAAGCTCCGAAGTTTAATAATATCATATTAAATGTTATGTGTCAGCTTAAGGCTGTCTTATTAATCAGTGCATGTTGAGCCAGCACCGTCTAATCTTCCCATCTTGGTGTGACAGTCGATCGACATGGGACCTCTATTGCTCTATTGATGCTTTTGGGGTTTATTGTAAGCAAAAGAGTCACCATACCTGTTTGTTTAAGATGCCTCCCTCTGTCCATGTGGCTCCAGTCTTAACACTCTTATTGTGTTTTGTGCCAATGTTATCAACATCAACACTGGAGCAAGAAGTAGCTCTGCAAGTCCAGAGAGAGCACAACCAAAGATCTGTCGGTTCAAATGTGAACAGAACCATTAACGGTGGGCAGATCACTGCGTATAACAGCTTAGTTTTGTTATGAGTAAGACACGATTATACTAATCAAAGTTATACTTTTCTGTAAGAGGACACAGATCAGTATTTACCCTGTACACACTGCATCAAGGACCAATTATCTGCTCTATAGTTTGTCAAAGTGACCAGACAGTGCTGCTGTTTGGGGTTAACACATGTCTCGCAGGGGGAAATATGATGTGGGTAAAGGACGGAGGGCGAGCAAACCGAAGTCACTTCATTCCAGCAGAGCACAGGGGTAATGGCGAAGGACAAGAACCAGCTCCTGGGTGGACCTGGCATTACCCGAAGACTTTCCAGAACTGTACACAGAGGAGAGAGCTGAAGAGGAAGAGGAGGACACAGAAGAAGCTGCCAAAGACAGAGCAGTAAAATGCAGCCCAACTCTGCTGAGGATGCTGAAGGCAGCAGAGAGCAGGTGGACGCCTCATTTCAGAGACAAGGCAGAACCGTCCGAACTGTGGCTGAAAGCCACCGAGGCCGAGGCGTTGAAGACAAACATGGTGAGCAAAGAGCTTTTTTTAATTGCCTGCTTATAATACAGTAGCGTAGAACATAACGTGCTCCTGTAATCACACTCCGTGGATCTGCATCTACTCAGACGGTTAATGATTTCAGACACATGCTGCAGGCCTCTAGAATGTTTCACCACATGCGTCATTCGCTCTCTGATAAGACAGGACTCTCACTGGTGTTGAGAGTACAAATCAAATGAAAGAAATTATTTTTAATGCTTTTGTAGAAAAAAAAAAGACAAAAGGGTTTGGATCTTGTCATGATGGGGCTACAGGAGTTCCTATGTTCCTATGCCAACAAAAAGATGCATAACCTTTCATTAATGTGTGATATTAAATCTGAATACTACATTCAGCAAATTTAGAGGTTTAGACACATTAAAAAAAATTAGAAAATCCCAGATTATGTTGTTCTTGATCATGTCTGCTTCTTATAGATCAATTTATAATATTTTAATTGAATGGAGGTAGTCCTGAGAATGTATTTTATGGCAACACCTTAAACTCAGCGCTTCCTTTTTGTATTATCATACTCAAGCGAAGTTTACGTATTACACAAACATGGGAAAATCTAACCATCGTGCAGTTCAGAAAGTAGAAGTGTTTTGTGAGCCAGAGATAAACATGATTTGGTGATTTTAAAAAAAAAGCCATATAAACCCCAGAACAAAAAACAAGTGGCACATTAAAATTGCAATTGTATGTATATTCCCTTAGATTGCAATGAACAGCACGGCAGATTTTACATTAAGAAAGGCAGAAACACTATTATTTATCCCTCTGTGGGGTATTCAGACTAAACCAAATGTTTCAGACGTGATCTTCAGGAATAAGAGTGATTGTAGTCAAAGGAGAAAATGCATGTGAGCAAGATGGCCTGCAAACCTGCTCTGTCAGGAGGAACAGAGCAAATCTCCATAAAATTACTGTGAGAGTCGTGTTGAAGGACATGCCTTTAAAAAGTCATACAGTTTAAAGACCTTTCTGCTAAACAATAAGGAAATGAAAGTAAAATGACCTCAAAAATCTCTACAATAAAAATTCAAATCTACGTTCTTCATCAATACCATTTAAGATTCACAACAGCTTCAAACATGTGGTACAAAACAATTTAAGCTCTTCGGTCTCGTTTAGAGTAAATAAATAAAGTAGCAGGTATTCTTCTGAATGCAACAACAGTTTGTAGTTTTGTTCTTCACTTTGTCCCGCTTCTCTCAGCCAGTAAGTCTGTCCACGTCCATCTCTGTCGTCTCTTTGTCCGCCGAGAGCAGAGTTCTCTCCAAGCAACATAATCTTATTCACCTTATTCACGCTAACGCTACTCCTCATCTTTTCCTGAGCCTCCTCTGCTTTGAGTCCACAAAGAGTTCATTATTTATTCCCTCTGTCCTCTGTCACCTGTTGGGCGTGGGCGTGACGTAAAGTTTTGGCTCAGTGAAAAGTTTCACAGTGTCGGCTTGCAGCTCTGTGTGGCTGTTCAGGGACACGGTGGGAGCGCTCGGCACAACATGAAGAAAGTGTACAACCTGGTGAACATTTCTAAAGCAAAGGAGAAGGAGACAGTGCATTCCATCTGTATCACGGTACCACAGCTTCTTCTTCTTCTTCTTCTTCTTCTCATGGAGGGTCAAGGCTACAAATAGGACAGATTCATAAGCTGTTTGAGTGTTTGTTTGTTCATATAAAAACACCCCAGAGTTACTGTCTGAAATGAAATGGATTCATGTAAAATTATTGTTTCACTTTGGGTTAAATAATCTCCAGTTTTTTTACAGTAGCTGGCCTGGATTCAAGTCTTTCTTTATTTCTGGATCATTAAGTTAACTTTCAAGCTGCTCCAAGTCACAGCTTAATGTCTTTCTGTGCTAAAGATTAAGCGGTAGCTCATCAAGAGTCATCTTATTAATGGGGGAAATATTCAGGAGAACATGTGTCTTCCTGCAGCATGTTTAAGCAACTTTCTTTAACTTTGATTTTAGCGCCGCAGCGAAGAAGTTTAATTCAGATTTTACATTGCATGGGTGTAAAATCCATGCATGGATTTTACACCCATGCATGGATGGGATTGTTTTTTATTTGAGGACAACATCAGAATAGGGTAAACTATGGTTTTATATTTAAAATAAATTTGACAATGATTAAACATGTTTACAGCAGATCATCACCAGGCACATTTATTGGCAGCCCTGGTTCTTTTGCAGGGATGTTTTGGGAGTTAAAATCATCCAGTCTTGTCTGTCTTTTGCTTTGCTTCAATTGCAGACATGAGAAAATTTATTCAATTTTAGATGCTTCTCCAACTCTATTTCCCAAACTGAGATGTCACAATGAGAATTATTTAAAATTTTACGAGGTTTTCTCAAAAATTGACCTACCTGCAGGGCATGAAGTCAAAGATCTCAAATTTTATGAGCAGACACGGATTAATGCTCGGGGAGGAGTGTTAAGGTACAACGAGGCAAGCTGAGAATAAAATACAGGGAAGCCAGATGATGAGATATCATAAAGAGGTTCTAAGAATCACAATTAACATACAGTAATTTGGAATAATGCAGAAGCTGGGAAGGGTTTACAAGTATCACAAAGAGAATGTGGCGAAAAAGCAAAATGAGTAAGAGGAGCGAGATCAGGAAAGACTTCAGACTGCACGAAACAAAACATGAGGAAAACTCACATCATAGATTTGCACTGTAGCTGTTCAGGTCTTGTTTTTGAAGCAGGTTTTCTCTCTGCTTCAGTCTCCTCTTGGTACAGTGTGAATCCTTAACTCGTGTTACTTTCGAGTTGATTCTTTGAAGTCGAACACTGTTGGGGTTTTTTTTTTACGTAATTTCTGACGTATTTCGCTTTGTCACCGAGAGAAAATGCAAATTCCTTCTGACTGCAGAGTTTCCAGCTGTAATCCTCTAAAACGTGACCCCGATTTAGTTTTTGAAGGTGGGTGTGTCTGTGATGAAGAGTGCATAAAAATCTGCACAGTGAGGCGAGATGAATACTGGAACGAGGGGAAGTAAGTAGAGGAATAGTAAATGTTTGAGCTTCAGGATCAGGCAGAGAGAGGACATGGCCAGGTGGGATTCATGTGACAGCAGCTCAGCATTTGAGCATGCACAGCGGATGGTGAGGAGAAACAGCTAATGTTAATGAAGTTGTGCTAATTTACTGATTACAGTCCTTACGTGGCCTGTGGATGTTTTTATGTCTTTTTAAAGCCTAGATTATTTCTAGGGTTTAGAAACCCTAGAAATAATCTAGGGTTATTGTTGTTTGTTCTCTTGAATTGCAGAAAATTCAGTTCAATGACCAGCAAGAGGAATTCAACAAGCTTCCCACCAAGGCTGGACCTCGGCCTCTGTCTCACTCCGTCTCCCAGTCGTCTCCAGACACCTTCAGTTCAGGTCTGACCCCACATCCTTTACTTGGAAACCAATGCTCAGAGGATTAGCTTCTCCTTATGATTAACTTTAAAAGAAAAGATCATTTGATAAAATGAATCCCTCCTGTTTGCCACTTATCACCGTTCTCAAACGTGTCAGTCACTGCCAGGATTTGTATAGACTTCAAAGGCTTCAACAAGCTGAGGTCAGATTAAGAAGCTATAACCTAAGGGAAATCAAATCCTGAGTAAACCTTGTCTCGGTGTTGAGGTGACTCTTTTAGAGTGTTTTGTCTTATTTCTGCGATGCAGTGGGCAGCGTAAGCTCTGAGGATGAATCCCCTCCCCAAGAGAAGCCGCAGAAGACCTCAAAGGGCCTGACGGACTTCTGCATCAAAAACATCAAGCAGGCTCCTTTTGGGCGCAAAGAAATAGACATCGCTCAGCAAGGTGCAACAAATACATGTCATGCAGCCCTCATTCATCATTTCGGGAAAAGCTACTCAAATGGAAAGAGGGAACAGAGTTCTTTATGAGTATCTATGTGTCCCTAACTTCAGGAATGCCATCTCTGATGATCCTGAGGAAAAGAGCAGGTGGAGAGAAACCGCTGGCTGGAGCCAAAGTCGTGGGATGCACACACATCACTGCACAGACAGCGGTCAGTTCTGCACAAACTGCAGCACAAACTGCTGCGTTAGGAGATTTCATTTAGTCCAGTAAAACTTTTACATTTGTTCAGAAAATCCCTCTGCAGGCTGAATTTGCAAGTATAAAAATGCCAGAGTTTATACTGACATTTTAAATTTAGGACATGTAGGGTTAAAAGAGGATTTAAATTATTGAATCCAGTAAATATGCAATAACCACGTCGGTGTGTCGGTGTGTAGGTGTTAATTGAGACTCTGGCAGCGTTGGGGGCTCAGTGTCGATGGGCCGCTTGCAACATCTTCTCCACTCAGAATGCGGTGGCTGCTGCTCTGGCTGAAGGAGGTGAACCCCAGCTACATCAACCCCACACGGTCGTTTCCCTCTGTTTTGTCATTTCATCACCTCACCCTCTTTGTGGCTCGGTGTTCATCAGGAATCTCGGTGTTTGCCTGGAAAGGAGAATCGGAGGATGACTTCTGGTGGTGTATAGAGCGATGCGTGGCCGCTGACTCCTGGGAGCCTAACTTGGTATGTTGACTCACTGTGAAACATTTGAGCCTCATTTAGTTGAGTTTACTATCTTCTATTCTTTAAGTCAAATAAGTTTAATTTTTGAACCTAAATGTGTGAGTTTGTGAAAGATAAACGTACAGAAGTAAGTTGTGTTAACTTTTGGTTAATTTTGTCAAACCTCCAAGAGTTGAATAAATGAGAGTTTTTAGGTTAACACTTAAGACAGAAGTGGGAACTATTTCCCAGAGTGCTTAGGGGCATGTTTTGTATGTTACATTCTTTTGTATTATGAAGGCAAAAGTTTATTTTAATACAAATTGAATTTCAGATTGCAAAACTAAATGTTTTTGATCAGAATTCATTGTAATGTTTAATAAAATTCATTATCAGATCAGAAATTTTGATCATGCAACTTGAAACAAGATTTGCATTATTCTAAAGTAAAATAACTTGTTATTTTAACTTGATATTGTGAGTGGTGAGTGAAAGTAATAGAGAAATGTGTGCTCTTTAACGAGGTCAGAGCAGTATTTTTTTTTTTGCATATTGTGAAATAATTATTTGATTTAAATCACAGCAGTAAGTTAAAACTCACAATTTAAGATTAATGAACTTATAAAACAATGTTTAGACAACTTGTCTCTTGTTGTTAAATTAACTACCTAAGCTTTAATTTCCAAAACCAAAATCATTTTCTTGTTGACTTAAATTGCATATTCAAGGCAGCAGGTGGACTTTCATTTTCAATTTGAACCACCTTGAAATGTTTTACAGTGCTGTTGAAAATGCTTAATGGGGTTAATTAGACATTTCTGATTTTAATGAATCATACATCTTATATTAATTGTTAAAAGAGAATATCCCGTTCATCAGTTTGTGACCTCATGGTCAACACAACCAGGTCTTTTTCTTCATAGCTCTGAAACGTACTCAAAAACTGCTGTTTGTATTTTGATCAGATCATTAGCTAGTTTGAGACATTAGAGTGTTTTCCACTACCCCAGGATGAAAAGCTCACATTCAACAGGAAATACTGGCCGAGTGCCTTGAGGTGTCATATTGTAACTCACTAAACAGACAACAATACAGAGTAATTGTCAGATCACTTAGTAGGACGTTATGATGATGTGGCAACAACTTCAGGACATAAAAATGGTGGAACTCTTCCCTCGCTTCTTTAGCGTTAAGCTTTGAACAGCCAGACTTCCCTGCATTGTTATTTTTGTGGTCTTTATTAATATTTCTCCAGGCTGATAATTTTGAAAGTTTTTCCTTCCAGATTCTGGACGATGGCGGTGATTTGACCCAGTGGATCTACAAGAAGCATCCGAGCCTGTTCAAAAAGCTCAAAGGCATCGTGGAGGAGAGCGTGACGGGCATCCATCGGTTAGTTTCTCCACACACCGCAGATCAGCTAATCTGAACTCCGGTCCAGAAGCAGGCGTTTCTGTGGGTGTTTCAGGTTGTACCAGCTGTCCAAAGCCGGCAAACTGTGCGTCCCTGCCATGAACGTGAACGACTCCGTGACCAAGCAGAAGTTTGACAACCTCTACTGCTGCAAGGAGTCCATACTGGACGGGTAAGGAGTTGTGTTGTGACCACAAACAGGTGGGGCGACTTGAACCGCAATGACCCCAGCTGAACTCTTCCAGGTTGAAGCGAACGACTGATGTCATGTTTGGAGGAAAGCAGGTGGTGGTGTGTGGATACGGCGAGGTCAGTGCTGGATTTTTGGATAAAAACTCGAAATCTTTCAGCTGCTCAGCCAACCTTTTTTGTTGGTCTGTTTCCTCGCAGGTCGGCAAAGGCTGCTGCGCCGCTCTGAAAGGCCTGGGCGCCGTCATTTACGTGACAGAAGTGGATCCTATTTGTGCCCTTCAGGCCTGGTATGACAAGAGGAAGTTTTTATGAGCCAGGACGGGAAATCTCCCGCCCCCTTAAACGAAATGAACGAGTGTTTAAAACAAACCTGTCGTCCTCCTCTTCCCAGCATGGATGGCCTCAGAGTGATTACACTGAGTGAAGGGATCACACATGCAGACATGCTGATCACCTGCACAGGTATTGCTGACCTTTTAATATTTTAATGTAAAAATGGCATTAGGAGTTCATAAATGAGCATTTTCTCATTCTCGTAGGGCTGGGGTGTCGAACTCAATTTAATTTTGAGCCAAATCAAGATCATGAGTGTTCTTAAAGGGCCGGTTGTGCCAGAATCTATTGCTAAAACCCAGTTAATGAACTGTTTAAATCTAAATAAATTCTTAAAATTAAATAATATTGAACATCTTTTCAGTCACTCCAGGATTTTTCTAATTGTTTTGAGGATTTTTTTTTTTTCAATAAAAATCAAGGTGTTTGTGGTACTCATTTTGAAATATTTGTACTTTTGTATGATGGGAAATAGGACTTTTTATTACTCTCTGTATTGTTATGGATTATAAATCAAGTAAAGCTCAGACAGATGTTTTACATCCACCTGCAGGTTGCAGTGAACAATCACTTGGATCCAACATTTTTCACAATTTTTGCCAAAAATCCGCAACAAACTCACAGCCATGTTTTAGTGCGAAAAAATGCAGGGATTTGTTGATTTTACGTGAATTTTCCACAATAATTCACAGAAAAGTGGAGGGACTGATTGATGTAATTTTGCAGTAAACA
>NW_015113447.1:65053-88266 GCF_001443285.1 Poecilia latipinna | reverse complement strand
TGAAACAAAGAAATCCCTGTTTTTTATGTAAGACTCAAACCAGTGGACCACTAGACCGGAGAGTCTGACAGATAAAAACTGCTTTGATTTGACTGATAAAATAATGTTTATGCATACCTTAGGTAACAAAAAAGCTTTGGCGGGCCAGATTTGGCCCCCAAGCCTTGAGTTTGACACCTGTGTCATAGGGCTTAAATCCTGGGGATTATTTTTTATGGAGGTTGCATGTTGCCTCCAGGTACTTTCACAGTCCAATAACATACCTGTAATTCCTAATAAAATACACAAAAGTTTGTGTCCGATATGAAAAACTTAAGAAATATAAATACTTTTGTAAGACAGTGCGTCTTTCCGTTTCCTTGAAGGCAACAAGAACGTGGTAACTCGGGAACACTTTGACAGAATGAGGAGTGGTTGCATCGTCTGCAACATGGGACACTCAAACACTGAGATAGATTTGGTAAAAACTCTCTGAGTCTAAATCATGTTTGCGTTTGTGAGCATTCGAGTGTGTTTGAATGTGAGGTTTCCTCTTCTCAGGCAAGTCTGCGGACCTCAGAGCTGAAGTGGCATCGAGTCAGGCCTCAAGTGGACCACATCATCTGGCCTGACGGCAAGCGGGTCGTCCTCCTGGCTGAGGTGACGAAGCTGTTTTTACCCCCCGATGACGACGATTATTCACCGCTAGCGCAGCCTGTCTGCGTGCGGTGATGGGTCTCTTATTTCTGAGTTTGACAGAGGCCCTGTTGAGCATGCGGAGACAGCTAACCGTTTTGAATCAAGAGGGAGGAACCTGCAGTAATGAGACGGCAACCAGAGATGCTGCCCATGCGGCTGGACTCTGGTTTCATCACAGGTTCAGACAAGGATTCACCTCTGACCCCACAGTGGGAGATAGAGCTGAAGGAAATGTTTTCTGAGGACAGGATTTTGATAACTTGTAAACATTAACTATGGAGAATTAAAGTTTTCTTTATCCATAGAGTTTATGGTACCATAAACCGTTAAACTTTAACGATGTGATCAGAAAGATGTGTTCCTTAACCCTGAAGTTCAGCTTAAACATTTTGAATGGTTTTGTTGCTGGATTTCTTCCATCAAGGAAGGTTGTCGGCTGCGATCGCAGTGAAGGAGTATGAACATGAAACGGACTGTAACCTTTATGTAACCTTTACTTACGATGGATGTCGAGAATCTCCTCCCTCAGATCTTTAGACACCATTTGTTTTTTGGGTTTTTTTATTTTTTCTTTACATGAGAGCCACAGTCATCCATGCAAACATATACAGCTCTGAAAAAATGAAGAGCCCACCGCACTGAACCCCATTGAAAACCTCCTGGTTGTTCCACCAAAAATTAATTTCTGAACTCTTCATGAGTTAGATTAGGATAGTTGTTTCTAAATGAATATGAAATTGTTTTCTTTGCATTATTTGACGTCTGAAAGCACTGCGTCTTCTTCGTTATTTTGACCATTTCTCATTTTCTGCAAATAAATACTAAATTTCTGCTTGGAATTTGGGAGACACGTTGTCAGTAGTTAATAGAATAAAAGAGCAATGTTAATTTTACTCAAACAAATGAGAGAAACTGATCATTTTAAGTGGTTTTTAAAATTTTTTTCCAGAGCTGTATATAGATAAGATGACGAAAAGCTTGAAGGCACAAGATGTGGAAACACTTCTGCATAGCACTGTGTATTCAGATTTGCTTCACTTTTTTATTGTTGTTGTTGTTGTGATCATCATAACTATTATTGTTAGCATCTGACATGTTTTCTATTTCATATTTCAAATTTTTTGTGATCATTTTATTCTTTTGTTTTTCTTTTACTTTTCCCTCAGGGTCGACTGCTGAACCTGAGCTGCTCCACTGTGCCGTCTTTTGTCCTCTCCGTCACAGCTGCAACTCAGGTATATAACCTGCTGTTTTAATTTAATTTTATTTATTTTTACCTTTTTACCTTATTTATTTTGCCTAACTTTGCCTTCATCTTCCCGCTGGTGTGTTTCAGGCTTTGGCTCTAATAGAGCTGTACAACGCACCAGCAGGACGGTACAAACAGGACGTTTACCTGCTGCCAAAGAAGATGGGCAAGTTTTATATTTCGTGATGGACCTACATATGTCAGGTCTGCTCAACATTTAATCTGAGATCTAAATGCCAACATGGCCGTTTGTACTTCCAGATGAATATGTAGCCAGTCTGCACCTGCCGATGTTTGACGCTCATGTAACAGAGCTGACCGAGGAGCAGGCCCAGTACCTCGGCATCAGCAAACACGGACCCTTCAAACCCAATTATTACAGGTAATATTCACCCTCACACTCTGGAAATAGAAAACATAAGGTAATGTTTGACTTAGATTTTTCTTCCCAATAGATATTAATCACAGAGGAGATGATTTGGCTTGAAAACCCACTCAACACCTTCTACCTAGAGGCACTGGCGCCCCCTGCAGTCACATGCGCTGTGCTGCTTTTGTGGCGGGACATTTATATTTTATCTTGTTTTTTAGTTCTTGTTGGGGGTTTTTTTAGTCACATTTCTGTGTCATTATCCACTAATGGATTAATTATTAAAATAAATAGACATTTGTTCAAACTTTTTCAAAAAGACTGGACTGTTTTCATCAACTTTTGGCCACTAGGAGGCGACAAAGTGTTGTTTTTAGTGAAATCAAAGATGCACTTCTTCATAAGATGTTTCATTGCGTTTATGTCTGTCATAATCTGCTTTTGTTGCTCACTTTCTGAAAATGTCAACTATATAAACATATATTAAAACTCTGGAGACATGAGTTGAATTTCAAGACAAAAAATCTCCTTAATATAATGTTCTAACAACCAAATAAACCAGTATAATCACCTCTAAAGTGATGGGAACCTACCTGTGTGGAGAGAGCGGGTCAGTTTGACTGATCTGCGGAGGTGCAGCTTGAATACTGAGCTATGATTTATATTTTCATCAGTTAATTGATGAAGCACATATGAAAACAACTGACACATACTAAAGTGTTGAACAAAAAATAATGATAAAAACAGCAAAGATGAGAAAAATAAGAATGAATAAAGTGGAGGAATGAATAAAAAACTCCTGGCTCACCGAGCAGAGATGTAAATAAATGTAACTTAAATATATATGAGTGTCTGCATTACATTTGTTTTGCATCCTAAATGAATGTAAAAATCCATGTTATCCTACCACATTTATGTTCATATTAAGATCCATCCTGTCTTTTGTTTCAAAGTAAAACGAAAAGTTCAGACGATGCGTTTCGGTTTCTGGGTCATGTATTTATTTTCTCTACACCTTCAAAATAAAATACAGTCAACCAGACTTTTTACATGAATATTTTGGTCCATCTCCCAACAAAACAACCTCTAATTTAGTGAGAAAAATCACTGAAAGACCGTACGTCTCGTTAAACCCCTCTTCTTGAATTCAATAAATACTAAACAGCAGAAGTGGCTTAACATTTTCTTGAAACTCTTTGGCAGAAACATGCACACCTAAATTAAAAATTGTGAAACCATTGCAACAATCAAACATGTTTAAGTTTTTAAGCTCATGTTTATCAATTTAAAAGCTGAAATTACCAAAAATGTGCATGATGCAACAATACCAGTAGATCTGCTCAGTTTGAATAAATTACAGTGCATGAAATATTAACACTTTTCAAATACTGTGTTCCTGCTAAATGCTGGATTTCATTCACTTCCTGCTGTTCAACAATATGTCTGACTTTCTATTTTACAAACTCATCCTGCCCTTTAAGTGACTAAAATTTGATTTGTCTTGCTTACATCTCCCTTCAAGTGCTCTGTTTTATTTAAATCGTAGTTTTAGTAAAAGTTTTTATTTTGTTTTTAGCAGTGGAAAAAACTTTGTCAGAAGTTCTTCCTCCACAAAATGAACACTACAATCCATGCAAGAGACACAGCAAAGGTGTGAAGGCGAGATGATCTGGTCTGATGTGGAGAATGAATGAGTGCACATAGTGAAAAACACAGTGGTGGCAGTATTATACTGCGGGTATGGAGTGGGGAGGCTTTTCTGCTGTTAAAGGTGCAGCTTGAAATGCTGCACCTTTAACTGGAGCTGAATACAAATTCAACCCAAAAGGAGGAAATTAAAACCAAATATTTACCACTTCACATGTCAGAGTTATCCCATAATTTGTTAGCATTGGCAGACATTAAAGTGTGTGGGTGTAAGATGCCAGTCAAATCGACTTTATGTTTACATTTATTCCCACTTTAAGGTTCTTAGAAAACAAAAAAAGACCAGCATTTCTACAACACCTGCTTCTGATTAAAGAAACCACAGCATGACATCATTTTTTATATCAACTTTGATATATTTTTTACCCAAAATTAAATTATTTGTGCTCCAGTTAAGCCTAATATTTCTTTATCTTCATTTTTTCCCCCTGTAACCTGTGTAAACTGAATCAGTAATTTCAATAAAAGGTTACTAATGAATTTCCAGATTTAGATGTGTTTGGAAATGCATAACAACAGATATAAGTTGGATTTGTAGCCCAGTGACTCAGATTGGGTTTCCCATGAACTCCCAGATATTTGATCTGCCTTTGCGTCCAGAACCGGCTCTCTGCATCAGTTTGGACTCCTGCAGGTCGCAACATAATTAACTGTATTCCTGGAAAATCCAGCTGGTCATCTGACAGCTATCTGTTTTCCTTGATAGTCTGCCTCTGCTCATGAAGTCCTAAAAATACCCCCTGGATTACTGTAATCCAGGGACGGGATACGTGCATTGGTATGTGTGTAAACACACTGAAGCACCACCTCTAATTTGGGTGAGTTGGTTAATTTTTGGCCACAGCAAGGGTAGAGAAATAACGCATCTGCAAAAAAGCCCTTTTTGTCTTATATTTTTTCTGTCCTTTTTTTCTTTCTGATAATCCTAAAAAAAAAATAAAAATCTCCAGAATCTCATCTTTCTGACTGATGCTGACAAATTGACAGCTCCGCCTTCAAACGCTTCTCCATTATCACCTTCTTGTGCTGATTTAAAACCTATGAAACATCTGATACTTACCGTCAAGCTGAAATTAGCGTAATTGCCCTGTAATGTGACAGATACAATGGCATACAAGCCAGGAGAACGGCAGAGACAACAGCAATTAGTGTGTGAGATTAATGAGGAGCTCCATTAACCTCCACACCCAGACTAATCCAATGAAACTCCAGTGTTACCCGCATCTCGGAGAGAAAAAGCGTGATAGTGTCGGCTACTGGTAATCCGCAGGCTGGTGATGAGTCTGAGGAAGACAGATGGTCTGCGCTGTGCAGCCTGAAACGCGGCTGCACCAGTGAGCCCGGTTTGTGGGCATTTTCAGCAACCAGGAAGTATCGGGATTTGGTCGATGTCGCGTGTGTCCTTGCCTCCTCCTGTTTAGGGGGATTCTCCCTAAAGAGCTTTGATGCCTCTCCTGCATCACGGCAGGGTCTAATCACCCGTACCAGCTGTCGGCGAACAGGCCTCGCCTCCTCCTTCACTCTGCTTGCCACCACTTAACCCCACATCCTCTGCAGGCGGACGTAATGGACTCTCTGAGTGTCTGCAGTGAAACATGATGAAGAGACATCAGCTGCTGGAAACCTGCATGGGGCAATAAGCTTTTGTTTCCTTTAATTTGATGTCTGAATGTTTTTATTTGAAAGATGTTCTGATCAAAGGAGCTGGAGAGTCCTTTAAGTAGCAAAAATTATTTTAGGAGGGTCTTTGAGCAGAATTATTATTCCTCTTCTTAGTAGTACTTTATATTCCTTTCATCTGTTATTACTTTTCCTTACATGTATTTCTTTGTATTTAGTATTTAAGGTCCAACATTACAGGTTTCCCAAGTGGTGTTTTCTTTATATGTTTCGTTTTCGTTATTATCTGTGTGTCTGGTTTCATGTTATGATTGCTGTTAAGACTCTTGGAGTTAATAATTTGAGTGATCTTTGTCTCTTGTTCTAACATCCGTCTCTCAGTTGCTTTGTTTTATTTCTCTAATCAGAAATAAAATTCTCACTTTTAGCACAGCCGTTTGAAATCTACAGTGGAGTCACACTTTGCTTTAGTGAAACAAATGAGAAGACGACACTGAATGTTTTTCACATTTTTACTGCATATGTCATTTGCTCTCAACGCTGAGCAAAGGCAACATCCAAACTTACAGTTTTTCTCCGTCACTTCAGTGCATTTTGATGTGAAATTTACAAATTAAAGATTTAATTAAAGTGTTTTCAATGTTTCTTGTGATTCTCGAGAGCTTAAATCTTTGCAGCGTTGCTTTTGTTAGACACGGAACAAAACTTTGTGTGCTACAATAAACTGTCAGCTTCACCTGAAACACTAGAGGAAGGTGTGAGAACTTCAGCTTAGAGACTGATAACTTTGAAATAATTTATCTTCTGCTCAGGCCATTTTTGGCTAGAAAACAGATCAAGTTTCGCCGTTGGCCGAGCTCCTCTTGAACATTACTGATTTATTGATCAGAGAAGCGTGTGCCTAATGGCCTCTGCATGTTTTCATGTCTTATGGTTCAATAATCAAAGTCTGCCTCAGTTCATACCTCCAGTGTTTTAGGTCTAGGATTACATAAGAGCCTTGATGTCACGACCAGCAAACCGTGGCGAAGACAAACCCCCCGAGGGTCGCCACACATCTTATGAGGGGAGGAAAGCAACCCTGAGCAGCAGAATCACTGGACCAGTGATGGATTCCCATGTTTGGCTTCTTCTCCTCCACCAAACGGATCTCTGAGGTGTTTCTGAGGCTGCAAGAACGCTCAGGGGGGGGATGGTGAGTCTGAACCCCTCGCTGCTCCGCCTGCAGCCTCTCACACATGGCCAGCATCAGAGACCGCTCCCTCGTAAGCGACGACAGCAGCCGCGGTCGTGGCTTAGAACATTTATGAAATTGCTGAAGTATTTATATGTTTTTTATTGGGATTTTATGTGATGGACAAACACAAAGTAGTGTGTAAATGTAAGCAGGAAGGAAAACAATACATTGTTAAGACATGTTTTTTTCCAAATAAAAGCCTGTGGAGTGATGTGCATTTGTAGTGAGCCCAATTCACTCTGATACCCCAAAATAAAACCCAGTGCAACCTTCAGAAGTTACTCTATTGGTTACCTGTGTTTAATTTAATCTTAATATTAATACAGTTGTTCTCAGAGGATTGCTAAAGAGCATTAATGATCAAACAGCAGCAGGACGATCGAGGAATAACATCCCAAGCTTGAACATGGCACAAATTTGCTCTCATCTGTGGTCAGATAATAGCAAAATTAACCTTTTTGACATTCAAAAATTAAAACTAACACAAATCCTCCTTAAAAAAAATACATCCATCCATTATTTAATATGTGAAGGACAGCACAGAGACAAACAGGACAAACAACCTTTCACACACACCCACCCACACCTAACGGAAATGGTGACAGTCGTGTTTTTGGCCTGTGGGAGGAAGCCAGAGTGGAAAACCCATGAATGCACAGGGAGGACACCATACAGAGAGACGCCAGGCTGGCACTCAAACCCACAAACCTAAAAAGTATCTCAACAGTAAAGTGGTTGTAGCAGCATCATGCCATTCTTCCTCAGGAACAATGACATGCAGGGCAATCCAGGAAGAAAACCTATGGGAAGAAACCGTCACATCTCACTGAGCTTGAACTATTTTGCAAAGAGAGTATAGACACGAAAGAGCTGGTAAAAGACGAAGCTCTGATTGCAGCAAAACATGTTTTTATAAAGTACTGACTCGGTGGTGGTGCAGTTGGTGGCATTGTTGCCCTGCATCAAGAAGGTCCCTAGTTTGAATCCCTGCCTGCCTGCATGGAGTTTGCATGTTTGCCCCATTCTCTAATTTCCTCCCACAGTCCAAAAACATGACTGGGATATGAGTGTGTGTTTGTTCTGTGATGGACTGGTGACCCATAAGGGTGTAGAGACGCTCCAGCTCCTCTGTAATGGGACCAGCAGGTACAGATGGACTCAGGAGGGGCTGGATTTAAATGCACAAGATTATTATTATTGTTTTTGTTTTTTTTTGTCCATTACATAAAATCCAACTAAACTATACTTAAACCTATGGCTGTAACATGAACCAACGTTTAAACCTCAGGAATCACGAGTGTCTGTGTAAGGCTCTGGTCTTCTGGTAGCTCCTGATGTGTTGGTGGAGATCAGCAGGTTCAAAGCTCTCAGTCAGTTGTTGGCAAGTCTAGAACCACCGGATCCTTCCAGCCCACCAGAGTGAGTTCTACCATTGCCAAACACTGTGGGAGAGAGTCACCGCCACCTGATCTACGTGCCAACCAACGCTCGGGTTACACGGGTCCGCATCTCTGATACCATAGCAACCTGGGACATCTGATAGGACGCCTGCAATCGATGAGATCCATAGTTCGCCCTGTCCGTCCGATGAAACAGAGGAGACGCTAACATCGTCCTGGTGGAAAACACGCAGCCGAGTCTTTCTCTCAGCCCATATTGGCACTACACATGATTGCTCAAACAACAAGGAACAAAGCAAAAATGTGCTAGTGCCAAAACGGGCCAGGAGGATGGGGCATGTTTGAGTAAAAGCAGCTGACGTCTGAGCAGATCGAGGCCTGCATGGTTCTGTCTCTACTCTGTTTATGGCCCTATGGTAATTCACTGATTGTGTGCTCTGACAGTGAATTCTACCAGTGCCATACACAGAACAGGAGGAGATGGAGGCGCAGTCATCCGTCACACATCCAGAGGACTTTTCCCTCTGGTGTGAGACAAAAAGGTGAAAAACTGACAAAAATAACAAAATATGGCCACAATCAAATCACCAAACTAAGAAAGCAAACTCACATATTAACATAAAATGCATAAACAAAACGTAGAAGATGAGAAATGGAAGAAACACGACTGTGTAATTTAGTGAGAAAACACAAGACAGTAAGATTTATAAAGACACAGTAAGAGAAATAAAAACACTCAAAACATCTTTTAATCCAAAAGTAAATAATTACGTACTATGGTTTGAAATACCTACAATAGGAATAAAATAATTTGACTAAACACGTAATAATAAAACTGCTAATGGCTAAAATAGAAATAAACTGATAAAAATAAATATGAGATTTGTTTGAAATACCTAAAGCTTAATTAGAAGTTATAAGAAGGAAGCTCTTTGCCATCCATGATTTTAAATCTAAAGTACAGTTTAAATGGTGATCATTTACTTTTTGTCATTTGTTGCGTCCGAACGTATTTCCTTTTACTGTGGAAGTGATTTCTGCTTGGGCCAGGTGACTGAAATATGAAAGGTCATGACAATTAATCAGGCTGACTCCCTCTGAGGGACTTCCTGCTGCAGGTTTTATTAAATGAAGTCATAAAACTACATTTCTCCACAGACTGGGAATAGATTATGGACAATGAATATAAATCTTTGATTGTCGCATCGGGTACGAAACGCCTCCCCAGCTGCTACAAGCTGACACACGCTCCGTTTCATTCCCAAAATCAATCCGGTACGAAATAATTAAAGCTTCAAAGACACAAAATGAGTCATTTTTGGGAAACTGGACTTTATCATCAGAAGCCAGTAAATAAAATACAGAATATTCCAATATATATAGAAATGCAATGTTTCTTTTTATTTTATTTTTTGTGGTAGAAAAATCTAATTATCAGTAAATTAAATTTAACTTGATTTTATTTTCATGCTTATGTAAAATACAAATGTCAAATCATCAGCATAAATAAATTTTGGCCGCTTTTCTCATCTTTGGTGTTTTTAAATCCATAAAGGAGTATTTGACATTCTGAATGTTGTCACAAAAACGTTTTTAAATGCATGTAATCTTTGTATTTACCTGTTTATCTTTATTAAATAGTTTTTTTTTTTGTTTTTTTTTAAACTGAGGGACAAGGTACAGATCAGGTGGAACGGCGCCTCCTATTGTTCAGGTGGATGAAGACAAAAAAAAAGTTTTTTCATCACTGACCACAAAAAAATAGAAATAAAAAAAAAAGCAGGTGGGAGGAGGGGAGCACCTGTAAGCTAACTCCGATTACTCTGGCACTTTCTCTGATGTTTTACTGCAAAGACTTTGAATCGCTGGTATTTTATGATGGGCTCCATAGCTGTTTAAACCCTTTGTGCACCTTGGTGCCAGGATCCGACCCTGCACAGCGGAGACGCTTGCTAACCCCTGATGACCTCTCTTGAGTTCAGCAAAGCTTGTGCCGGAGGTCTTTGCAAGATTATGCAGAGTGGAAACATTGCTGTCCTTTCCTCATCTCTACCTTACGGGACGAGAATAAATCCACCTGTGCCATCTGCTGCAGCCTGAAAAGGCCTGCAGCTCTGCTTATCTTACTTCGACCAAAATACAGTTCTAAATGTTACCTACAGATTTTAGTATTTGGCATTTCTTTTCCCCTCAGCCTCCTCGAGAGAAGATCTCCAACTCGGATTGATTCTGGCTGTAGGGAATGATGTGCTAAGTGATTTTTGAGATGCCCCAAATGGGTCCCAAAGCAGGGCTCATCTTCCCCTTTTTCCGGGAAAGATCAATACAGCAGAAAGCATGCGTGTATGTGTGTGTGTGTATGCGTGTGTGTGTGTGCATGAGAGAGAGAGAGAGAGAAAGAAGGTGAGCATCCATCAAAACCTCATGAAGGTGCTCTTCGTTGTAGCTGAGTGTTTTTAGTTGCTCCTCATATCTGGGCTGCTCTTATTACTGATAATGGACACATAAGTGATGACTATTAGGCCCACATCTCCAGTAAAGCTGATGGAGAGTGGAAGTCATGAAAAAGAGGGTAAATTATAATCAGATCTGGCAGCAGCGGCAGATGAATTCATTGCTGACCATGTCGCTAGCATCTACTGAAAACAAGCAGATTGCAAAGACACATTTTAATACATCCTTGTTGGAGGTTTGATATCAGAAACGACTAATTCTTAGTTTCTTTTTCTGTTTTTTTTTGTTTTTTTGTTATTAAGTTGTGCAAGGCCATCACTTCCTGTAGATTAGAGCCTCCTACCTTGCAGAGATAATCCAACATCCCCCAGTCAACACTTTACACCAAAGGAGCTTCTTCCCACAGTCAAAAACAAAAGTATCCAGCAGCTATGCAGCACAGCCGACCAGTCTTCAAAACACACAAACAATCAGAAAATAGATAGATTTTTGCATTTCCTCAGTCCACAGCAAATCCTCCCTCCAGATCTCCAACTGTCCTTTCCTGCCTCCCCGGCTGCATGGCGAGGGATTTTCATGGACAGGTAATTAGTTGGTAAGCATCTTAACCCACAGGCAGGATAGTAATCCACGCCGCCCTCCTCCCTCTCCTGCTGCCACCTCCATGAGCAGGCCTGGGTGGGACAGTACATTTCCGCTGCGCCTCTTTACGCACAGGGCACGCATTCCTGAGAGATGCTGGACAGGAACTGGGGCACATCCAGAAAGTGTTTTATGTGGCAGGCGCATGGGGAGAGCAACAACAGCAGCAATACAGTCGTTTTATTTAGGCATTTGGCTGCAGTCGACATTTAGCACCAATAAAACAATCTGGAGTCTTTTCATGATTTTTCTGAACAACTTGATTTGATAAGTTAGAGCTTGTGTTTTTAGCCTGCTAAAATGTTATGTCCATGATTCTGAGCCACGAAAGTCAAAACAAGGCATATTTTTAATAAATAGAGTTTGCTCCTTATTAAAATATATTCTTTCTTGTCTGAAATCTGCACAAACTAGTAGCTAAGACCATTCCTTGCCTTCAGCTCCACATTTGGGGCTTCCTTTAGAGTGATATGTCACAAGTATGAATCCCAAACTGATTGTTTAAAAACGATTCTTCCTAAACTAAAATAGCATTTTGAGCCATGCCCTCCAGAACAAAAAGGCACTGCAATGCCATTCAGACATCTATCTCAATAATGAAAGACCAAATTTTTTTCTTGCCAAAAATACATTTTCAAAGGCAGCATGTAGCGTAGATGTCCGGCTGCTCGTTGTTGGGACAGAGAAAAAGGACGGAGTGAGCGGTTTTCTTTGCAACTGAGCTCTATGGAAGTAAAAAATGTCTAGGACAGATTCATGTTCAGTCTCTGCTGGAACAACTGGAACCTCAGAGACACAAACTAAATGTGACGGATAAAGAAACTACACAGTTTATGCCACAAATAGATCAGGCAGAGAGTTGATAGTCAGACCATTGGGAAGGCAAGGGCTGTTGTTTGGGAGCATAAAGTTTATCGGGTAGGAAATGCTTTCTTTCGATAAGTACCTGACTGGACGAGCTTGAATTTTGAGCCAAATTAAGGAGAAAATGTTTGCCAGCAGATGGTGTTTGAGCATTTTAACACATGTAGCATTAGCTTCAATGAACTTTTTATGGCTGAAGAACATATTTATAGCAACAAACTCCTTAAGGACTTTTAATGTTTTTTGAAATACCTCACCACCAGCCATTTCCCATGGTGATGAATTTTCTACAGTCAAAATAGAGTCGCTTTTAAATCCCCCCACAGAGTGCCGGTTTGCTAGTTGTCTGCTGAATCAGACAGCACTTATCCTGACTTCCTCCACTTCACGAGATTAGCTTAAATATAAATATTCACTTAATGAAGTCAGAGTCAGGCTGGAGACTTTGCATACTTTTATCTTGGTTGGACAGTTTATCATGCAGCGATGCCCGGATTCAGCATCCAAGACAAAATCAGTAATAAAAAGAGCAAAATATTGCTCTGTTTCTTTCTTTATGTATTTTTAATTTCTCCTTTTTGGTAATGGAAATTAACAAAACCTTCGTAAGCTGCGAACCTGAACAGAAATTAAAAGAGAAGGCTGTAAAAAAAAAAATATTATACTCCTTATTTTGTATATCTCAGTCTTCAATAGATGTGAAAAGTTACCTAATCCGGAGAAATCGAGTAAATATACAACACAACAGACACTTTTCTTGTATTTTCCAATAAAGCTCTTCAGGCTGCAGGCAAAGAATTTGACTTACCAGCATCCAGGCTGCGCAGGACCTCCCCTCTCGCGTCGATGCGTGCGCAAAAGTTTCTCCAAGCTCAGGCCTCCAGTGCGCCGCGTTTTATACGAGCATCCAAAGCTCCGCGCACAGCTCATTTACCTGCTGTCGGTGATTATTAGACAGATTGCAGGTGGAAAAAGACGCATCATCCTTTCAGCTGATGCGGATCCGCTGTTGTCGGATAGTCCGGGCTTGGGTTACGGCTCTTTCAAAGTTAAGTTTGAAATCCAGCCGTGCTCCCTTTGTCCTCTCCATACATTATGGAGGAGGCGCAGCCGGCCAGCAGAGGCTCATCGCTCTCCGCGCCCTCCGCTGCTCCTCAAGCTTCTCGGGTTACTCCGGAAAAAAAAAAAGACTTGACGTTTATACGATCTTTTTCTTTTCCGAATAAAATATTTCCACAGTTCTTCACAAAAGGGGCTATTTTTTTCCTCTTTCATTTGCACTGCGTAACGCAAATATTATAACCTTTTACGATTTTAAATCCAGACCTATGAATAAGTTCGCAAATTGAAAGAGCAATCCAGCCCTTCATATTTGCTCTTAAAGTACATTTTTTTAAATCTGCATAGAGAGAGGTTGAAATAATAAAACACTCGGGGATGAGCTCTAATTACTGAGAGTGGCTGTCTAGCCAAATTAAACACTGATGTTGCAACTGGAAACCAGAATATGCTCAGAAAGGGGCAGCGTGGCCACACAACCAATTAATATTTCATTAGATCATTATACTCATGGTCTGGACTTCATCACGGCATCATTCAGTATTGTAGTAGTCTATAATCACCCTCGGATGTGCAAAGCCAAGAATGAGTTTAATGAAAAGAAAACTAATGTTTTAATCTGTTCTTAAATTGTTTCTTTGTGAGATCTTTATTGCAAAGCTGAACAAAAACAGCTGCCGGAGAAAAATTGGAGCAAAAGAAAAATATTCTGTTTCCATGATTTTGCTCTCAGAACTAGATCTTTCTAGAACAAACATACAAATAACAATGGCTTTATAAAACTATTTACTACACTTTAAGCCCCAACTGCATAAATTAAAAGAAGTTTATCAAAATAAAATCTTATTTGTCTTATTTTGTGGGTTTTTTTATTGCATTAAGTGATGGTTTGAGGAAATCTAAGTTAATATGTGTGTGTTTGGTGTTAAAGGTTTTTGTTCATTAAAACGTTTTGGTTTTGGTAAAGCAAATCAATATCATTCACTTAAGTTCTCAGTAGTCCTGATAAAAATGTATCTTCAAAAGATAAATATTGCATATTTAGGTTCTTTTTTACGTTTACGCCATGTCATTTTACTCTATGAAGGTTTAAATAAGCTGTAACCCTTTCAAGCGATGAATGTTATTTTATGGAAGTGTTGCTCCTTACACTGCCATCTAGCGGCCACTTCCTCAAAGTTCACACTTCATGCTTTGAGCCACCTTGCAAAATGTTAACAATTTCCCTGCTTTAATCTGAGAGCATCTAAATTAAGAAATTATTTCTGAAAACATGGGTATGACATTAAGAACCGTTTGGTGCTTGTAGAACTCATTTGGACAGAACCGTGTCTTCTATGAGGCTGAAGTATACAGAATGACATTTTTTTATATATATATATAATTTCTCTAGAAAATGAAGCTTTTTTTTCCTCCTCTGCTTTTCAATTCAAATTAAGCCTGGCAGAGAGTCGATTTTGTGTCTTGTGAACCAGTTTTATGTTGCTTTTTCCAAATAGTGTCATGTACATTTTTAAGGATATACACATCCTGTCCTGAACGGCTGAGTGCTGAGACCCATTTTCTGTCTTCTGATCTTCAATTGAAATCTCCAGGTATTTCAGAATCCATCAAGTTCTTTTAAACAAGGTTTCTAGTTTTTGAAAGAGAAACGGGCCCACAGCATCACTGATCCTACACCATGCTGAGCAGTTGCCATTAGATGCTTTTCTGTAGTGTTTTTATTAGTTTTAAACCAAACTCACCAGATGAAGGTGCTGAAAAGCAAATCAGAATCCCAGTGGTGCTTCGTGGGCTACACTCATCAATGGCTGTCCTGTAGGACGGGAAATTATTTTTGCCGGTGTTGCACCAAAGTCTGTCAGATATAATCATTACTATTGTCGACGTCCGATTGGATTTTATGCATTTATGAAGTCAACATCTGAGAAGCTTAATAATTTAATGTTTCTCTTACTCCTCTGATAGAAAGCTGTAAAATAAAATAAAAATCTGAGGTAAAAAAAATAAAAACCCTAAGAAAAACGTCCAAATACTGCCATCTAGTGGACAAAACAGGGATTGGCATCATTTTTCTAACCAACGTGAAGAAAGCAGCTTTAAAATAAGTGACAAATTAACTTCTTTCCACATTAAAAAAAAGATGTAACCATGTATGTTTTTGTTGTTTATTTCTTTCTTCAAGTTACAAGGGAAGCACATTTATTGACTCCTTTTTTTTTTGCCATTTAAAAATCGGGGGATATCTTGGCTTAAAAGTTCAAAATAAAAACATTCAGACAAATTAAAGGCGTCAAACATGTGTTGCATTAATAAAAAAAAAGGAAAGAAAAAAAAAAAAAAAAGAAACACAGCGATGAATCCTGATGGCATCCAAAGAGGCTGGACAGTGGTTCTCCATTTTTTTTGTTACTGTTTTTTGTTACTGTTGCATTTGAAGACATCATGTCCTAAGACTAACACCAACATGCAGTCTATTTGGTACAAAGGCTAACCAGAGGACAGTTTAATGAGATCTGATTAAATCACCTTCAAACAACACGGAATGGCCCTTTTTTTTTTTTTTTTTCTGGATCTGGACTTTCATTCCTGCTTTCCTGTCTGATCCGCAGTGCATTAAGAGCTCAGCACATTTAACAGCAACACCTTCACCGCTCTGTCGCCCACAGATGCATAAAGCTCAGCTGCACTAAACAAAGACCTTTTAAAGTTTTTATTTTTAGAGTTTGACCTTTTAGGGGAACGTTAGATAATTACATTTTTTGGTCCCGATATTTTTGGAAAAAACATGCTGCCGACGTCATGAGACGGTAAACGTGACCAATCTGAAACAAAGGGCGCTGCGACGGGACGCGTCTCCACGAGGGACGGGTGGGGGCAACGTCTCTTTGGAGGGGTTAATTCGGCAGATGAAGATGATTTAACGCTCCACAACTTTAACAGGAAAAGCATTTGTTTGTCATTATACAAGTATTAAACCATACATCATGATAGGATTCACCACCTGCAAAGAAACTAACTATCCCTACGCATGTCAGACACCTATGACAGTTCAACACAAGCAATAGGCAGAGTTAAGTTCAACAATAATCCCCACTGACCCCTTGACTGGTACTTCTGTGTCATGCCACAACACACAAAGACACTCAGAATGGCAAACACTTTCCTAAAACGGAGAGGAGGAGAAGAAGGAGGAGAAGAAGAAGAAGGCGGGTGCTAGAAAACAGAGGATATTGATTACGGAGCTCTCTCCCTGATTCCTGCTGAGTATCATCGGAGCAACACAACGCGTCAAAAGGATGAGATTCATGCACACGCTGATGCGCTTAGAAAGTGTGTGATGTGTCTGCATCTTTCTGCAGTCCTGGAACGACTGTCTGCAGCCTGCACACCGAAAACATGAGCCCACTGTGGCCAGCTGCTGCTTTTCAATCCTGTCGTAGCGGTGATTGTGATGATTGCAGCTCCTCGTAGGCGGCAGTGGGGGGAAAAAAAACAAGTTCTTATTTTTAAATCTCTTTTTTTTTTTTTAAGTCATCCAGCTCTGCCTTAAAGAGGAAATGATGGCAAAAGTAAAAAGGTGATGAAGATGTGTTGACGAGTGCCGTCCTGCGTCGGTTTTATAGTGCAGCGTGAAAATCCTGGGGTTGAGATCAGGTGAAATAAAGCAACACTTCATTCTGATCTCTCCGGATGATGAGGAAGAGCGCGGAGCTGATGGTGATGATTTCCTAAACATGACATCGTTGTTTTGTTTTTTTTGTTTTGTTTTTGTTTTCCATACTGCAAAACCTTGTGTAGCAATAAAAATCCTTGTGTTACTGTAAAAAATTGTCCCGTTTGTTTAAATACGAATATAGTACTGAGTTTCTGCTCTTTAGGAAACGATAGTCCGTTGTGAGGCGAAGGACGGTTCTGCCTTCACTACAACTCCATGTCCTGAGCCTCGTCCTCGGAAAAGTCCGACATGGAGCTCTCGGAGGAGGAGTCGCCTCCGCCCTCCTCCTGTTCCTTTAGAGCCTCCTCTGTGGCGTACTTCTGGATGTATTCTGGAAGAGACGAGCAGACAAATGAGTCCAAACCGACGTCCACAGCAGCAGCTTCACGTCTATCAGAAACAGAACGACCTCGTGCGCTTCGGGCGGGAGAACGTTACGCTGCCGTGACTCAAAGAAACTCTGCTTTGCAAAAAAAAAAACTCTCGTTCAAAACTTTCTGCTACTTTGTTTTGGTCCACCAGGTGTGAAGCTTTTACAAACCAAAGGTGATTAAATAAAACTCATTTAAAGGCACTAATGTTACATCACCTTTCGTGGAAAGGCGTAAAAATATTAGGACATATGTTAACATTTTTGAAAGAATTGCCATTTTATTTCTGTTTTTAGGTTTTTAAAAACCATGAAACAAAAAACAACAAAAAAGGATTAAGACATTTTCTTCAATGGGATGTTGATGTTTGTGGCAAATAATTTACACACAAAAAAAACAGCTTAAACATAATGTTGACAAAAAATGTTCCTGATACGTTAATGCAAGGTCTATTCCATACAAAAAAACTAAAACAGAACTGCTAAATCTGCATTTGTTATATCTATATTAAAATATTTAAATGTGGTTCTGCCATTGCGGAAGGACCAAAAAGACACTTGCTGCAGACTCCGAAAGCAGCCGATAAAACACGATAAACTTTATTGTTGGAGCGTTAGAGAATGTGGAAATATTCAAGAGATATGAATATGTGTGTAAAAGCGTTTAGCAGGCACAACAATACAAGTTACATCTAATCCAACAACAATTAAAATACGTGGCATCCTTTCACTGCGCAGACAAAGTCACCGTCTGCATCTCAGCGATCCAGTCCACACCATTCAGTTAAAATCAGATCAATAACTTTTGCTGTATGAAACTACAATTGCAGACATATTCGGGTATTGGTGTCGTACCTTTGATCTTGTGTTTGTAGTCCTCCGGCCGGTGCAGGTACATGGCAGCGGCGTCCCCGTTCAGGGGGTCGATGGGGTTGGGGTAGGCGAGCAGCTGAGGGAGGAAGGACTCGAAGATGTTGGTGAGATCTGAGAAAAGAGTGGAGAAACGTGTGAGAGCGGCATCAAAGTCAGGCACCAGGGGTCTCTCAGTTGCAACTAGGATATTCTGATTTTTTTTTTGTTTTATTAAAAACACAATCGGTTCCTTTTCTGAGCTCATTTCTGGATGGTTCTCCACTGACTTGGCAGAAATCCTCTTTCTTTGACTGGTGTTTAAGGGAAATGTTGCAGTTTAGTTTTAGCGCTGCTGTCTGTTGTGCAACAGAGCTGAGGAACTGGGGGGGAAAGACCAGACAGGAAGCTAACGAGACACGCAGGATTTGCTGCATCTTCTTCACAGCAGTCAGAGGCTTCATCACCCGCAGCTAAAAGGAAGCCAACCAGAAGGACAAATCTCATCCTGTTGGTATCATTAGACTCTCCAAGCTAACTACAAGATATTACCTTTCAACAATGAAGTTAAGACATAAAACGCTGTTTTTATGTTGTCAGTCCCGTGCTTATGGATATAAAACTCAAACATTTAATCCCTAATATATACTTTATTTATCTTTCAGGGCCAAAGCGCTCAGACGTATTGACACGTTTCAAAGTTTTGAACAGATCCCTGCTCGGCCATTACAAATAAACATGTGCGCTACAATAACTGTAAGATAATTTTTACCAATATAAGATCCATGTAACTTTCACTCGATGCAATGTAGAAACACACAGCAGCAGCCAGTGTAATTATTAACACAGCTTCTCCTGACTCTGCTGCTGTCCTGTCCTTGGATAACATTACAGAGCAGCTCTGGTGCCGTCTTATTTGAACATCCAAAGATTAATTTCAGCAGACAAAAATCAATCAAACTTTCAAAAGTCACATTTTTTTTCTTGTTTGAAGTACCTAAAGTCAATGGAACCAGTAAAAACTCTCCAGGAAAAGTGGACAGATTGCACATCTGACTATGGTGTCGCCACATCCCACTCTTCCCTGAATCTATATTGGAGATGCACAGCAGGAAAATATTTCCTCACTCTGTGGCTCTTCTCGTCTTTGCTTGCTGTGTTATTCTATTTAAAGTTGGTTTTTTTTACACAACAGTTAATTAGTATGGCAGATCAGCATTTATGTAAGAACTTGATATAAAAAAAACCCCAGAGTTTATGTTGTTTATGTGAAACCATCTCAGTGTGTGAATCAAGGAGAAATGGAGATCTGTTTCTTGAACATGAACTTAGCTGTCAGCCATAAACAAAACAAGCTCCATGCACAAATGGAAGACGTAAACATTCAATAGAAAAATCTACAGATTTTGTTATTCATAAGTAAAAACCTGAAGAATCAAAATACTTTTCCAATTCAAAGTGCTGCTGCTCTGATCTTATTACGGGAAACAAGGAGAACAATGAAACTGATCGGTAGCCATCGGCCGATTTCTGTGGCTGTTTCTGAACACAACGCTGAACTCATCGAGTTTGTCTTGAGTTTATTTAAACACAGGAGCACAGAAGAGTCCAACCGAATGGGAAACCCAGAGAAAAGTCTATGTGTCCACAACAGTCATCACCCAGTCATGCAGAAACTCCTACGCACAGTCTGCTTCTTCAGGTTAAACTGTCTAACAGAGCAGCCCAGTGAACTCCCACCTGTCTGAGTCGAGCTACAAGTTTATTATATTTTGTACTTTATAGCAAAGAAATTTAAGAAAATTACTTGTTTAGCTTATAACGGTGTAGCATATTTGTAGTTTCCAAGTTAAGCCAACTTAAATAAACATGTTTTTACTATGCAACATTCTTGTGGAAACAGCAAAAAAAAAAAAAAAAACTTTGCTCTCTACATTTATCTAAAAGTATCTGATCGACGACTCAGGAAATTAAGTGCTACCATCAAAACGAACTGTGAAACGTTTAATTAAACACCGATATATTTGCTTGCTCTGCAGATTTTGTCTGTCTGCTGACAGGAGTGTGTGTTCATACACACACACACACACACACGAGCGTACCTGACTCAGCGTGCTTCAGCAACGATGGCAGAGTCTGAAGTTTGTGTTTTCGTCTAGCTTTTGTCAAGCTAGCTTTTGGAAGTTAACAAAATGGATGACACTGACAGTGAACACATACAGTTGCTGCGTGCTGTGATGTCTTGAGGGGACAGGCGGTCTCACTGGCCCTCACCGAGTAGGGGAAACGATGGACCGTCCCCCTAGCGGGTTATGAACTGACTCACAGTCAACGCTGGACGTTTTGGGCCAGACTTTCTTTGACTAAAAACTACAAAGACACCAGACGGCAAAGGAACAAAATGACCTAAACCCAAACATGTCTTCCTCACTTGTTCAAGACTTTCTAATCTATCAGCTCTGAATGCTTGACCCGAATAAAAGCAGCAGTTATCACTGCAGTGTAAGCTGATTAAATAGAGGCACAGCGTAAAGCTCTACAGCAGAGGTCCGGTTTGAGCGCTTCACTCTGTGGTCGTTTTTAGGCCATGACCGTTAGTTTAGCCAAGTTTGGATCTTCAGCAGACGCCCCTGTGACCTACCGTAGAGAGCCGTCCACGTCTGGTTGATAACATCTAAACACACGGTTCCTGACCTGAGGAACACACACAGCAGCAGAGTAAGTGATGAAAAGTGAAATGATTGATCAAACATCTGTCACAACAAGTAGAAGCTAGCTCAACTTACGCTTCATCGATATTGGGATGAAAGATTTTGTTCATAAAACCTGAAAAAAAAGATTTTATTAAGATTCAAACAATCGCTCATTTATTCTCTCATTTTGTGTTTCCATCATATTACTATGATTTGATCATGACAAAATAAGAACTGTCTGGCCTACTTGTCACTAAGACGAGAAGTAAAACTTATCCGTACCTATTGACGGTGATTTGAACGGATATTTATCTGGCAGGTCCACCCGAACCTTCCACACGCCTCCTTCATACGGTGCTAAAAGATTAAATCAAATAAGTGTTCATTTTCAATAATTATGTCTTGAAAAACAATTCATAGTCCTTAAACTTTTTCACCTTTTGCTTCATTCAAACCAGAAACGTTTAAGTGTGGGATTATGGTATTTCATGCTGACCAACACATACATTATGAAGCACAAAGAAAACACCGCTAGACTGAGAGAAAGGAGAGCATTAATTAGTGAAGCAGCCAAGAGGAACATGCTAACTCCAGAGGAGCTGCAGAGGTAAATAATAATAATTATTATTATTATTATTATTATGTCAACTATTGGTCAACCATTGGGGAGGGAAATCTGGTCAGACTACATGGAGTTGGACACTGTTAGAGACTTAAAATTAGGATGGAGGTTCGACCCAAAACACGCAGTCAGATCTGCAATAGAACAGCTTAAAGCAAAAGAATATTAATGTGTTAGAACGGCCTAGTCAAAGTCCAGAGATTTGTTGGATTGGTCTAACACATAAAAATACATAGAAATTTAAGGTTTTAATGTAACAACATGTGAAAAAGTGGTGTGAATTTTGTTTTTTGTTTTTGTTTTTTGCGAGGCTCACAATGCTTACATAAAGTCTAAAAATGTCAAAGTTTACTAGGCTTTATGCAAATCTGGTAAAATACTGTGGTATGCTACTCAAGACAAACAGTATAGACTCTTACTTCCAGGGGGTCCGTGGAACTTGACCACAAACTCATTCAGTCCACTCAGGATAGTGACCTCGTGTTTACTCTCGATGCTGATTCCTGGTTAAAGAAAAACACGCCTCCGACATCCTACAGTGATCAAGAACCTCAGGAGGAAAGTTAAAACCCCGTCAAAGCTGCTTCATAACCGTCTCATAACCCCTCCACAAACCTGGCTGGGCAGAGGTCAAACGCTGGGTCAGTACCATCAGCTGCAACAATGAGATCAATAATTCGGAGGCCTCAATCAGATAAACTCAACCGGCAAACACAAACCTCAACAACAAAACAATTCTCATGGAAGACAAAAATCTTCAGCTGCACAGTAAAAGCAAAAACACAAAGAGGCAATAATGAGTCATTTAAGTCGACGAAAACGTCAAACCTTCTGGATGGCTAATAGTCACAGGATGTGGTGATAGCAAGAAGCATGAGGGTGAGTCAGCTGTCGAACAACAACACAGCGAGGTGGAGGTATTTAATCTCAATGGCTGGTTTGACTCTGAAGTAAGCCTTTCACCTCATTTCATCACTCTGTCAGAAAACTTTCAGTCGTTTATATTCCAACAGTCTAATCGGATCGGCGCTGGCGTGGCAGCTACAGTCGTTTAGCTTCTGGAGAGCAAACAACTCAAACTTCATATGAGCACAAAGAACCAGAATGACAAAGGTTTAAAGAAAATGGCAGCAAACCACAGACAGGAAGACTAAATGTGATCTAAGGCAACGGATCCTATAAATAAAACCTGATAGAGATGTACAACTCGTACTCTTCGCCCCTGAGGGTTACCCGTAGAAACTCAGGCAGCGCTCTTTCAGTTGGAGATGCACAAGAGGAAACCTGCTGGGTTGAAAGCTCACACTGCTCTTTAAATCCGCAAGTTAGCTCATACAATAATCTCATGTTTTTCTACTAATTATAATGACACAAGTCTGTTTCATCAGTTATCCCATTTAAAAGAAAGAAAGCAATCAAGCAGGTAAAAGGTTGTAGTTTTAGGTCTGCCTTCTTTTGTGTTTTGGTTTCTGTCAAGTGTGGGAGCGATGATGTCTAAAATCCATCAGATACCGAGAGAAAGATTCCCCTTCAGCTTATATTGCTACATTTTACTAACATTATTTTTATGCATTTCTTTTTTATTTTTACTGACACTTGCAGTAGGTCAGATTCTTTATTTTCCTAAGCACCTTAAATAAATGCATAAATAAACCTGCCTTGCCTGCAAGATGGTGTCTGT
>NW_015113447.1:33529-61250 GCF_001443285.1 Poecilia latipinna | reverse complement strand
CCCCCCCACCCCACCCCTCTCTAAAATGAATGTTTCAGCTTCATTTGAAAATCAATCGATTTTCATTGACAGAGGTATCTGGTCATCATCCAGAGTTTTAAAACAAAACTTGCTAAGCGCACTCATCCTGCCGAGTGTGTGCAGCCCCGTCCTGTCCCTGCCCTGGACGGATTCTCCCAGCCCCCATCCCCGCATGATGCGCCCCTACAGCACGCTTGTTGTTCCCCATCAGCTGTGCGCCGAAGGCCCGCCCTCTACCGGGTTCCGGATGGTAACAAGCTGGCCAGTCAGAGAGCAGCATGAAGCTGCAGGACAAAAACAAAACAATTCAGCACACGCTTTCACCAAACCTTTAAAAGAGGAACAAATCAACTTCAGCTGATCCCCCAGAATACGTGTTAGAATAAATAAATAAATAAAAATACTCAACAGCTTATTTACAAAACATGATTATAAAAGCTACAGGGGGGATGAGGAGGGGATACAAATATTCATATATTTATGAAAACGACAGTCGTGCTCATTTTTTTTTGTCATTATTATACACACTTAAAATAAAACTTTGAAGATTTTGTTTTCCTTCACTTAATTATTTAAGGTAAACACGCCAACGCTCACTTATTTAAAAATATGAATTTCTGCTTTGTTTTTAATTAAAATCTACCATATGAATCCAATCACTTTTTTTTTGAAAAAAAGACACATTTCTAAAGCACTGGTCATTTGTTTCGAAAAGTCAATACAGGCCCTGCAGCTGCGTAAAGATTTTAATCAAAATCGACTCTTCATCGAGTTTGATTGTTCTTTTCTTATGGTAGCACGCTACAGCTAATGCTGCGACATAAACGTTAAAAAAAATGACGATTTAACACCCGTGTCTTCCCAAAGAAGTGTCTCTAAAATGTAGAAAATCATTCGCTCGTACTTTATAACGTGTTGTCAGTTAGTGAGAACGAAAAGATGTTGGTTAAAATGTTAACATGACGCTTTAAAGCTGAGGCTAACAATGTTAAGAGCTAATACGGATGCTGAAGTTGGCCTGCGATTCAAGTCTTTCGATTCAGCAACACAGTAAAGGGCTATTTCACAGTTTTTAAGGAGATTGAACTACTTTTGATCTAATTCAAAATCCAAAAATATTTCGGATGATGAAATCCTGTCTGAATAATCTTATACAATCTACAGATTCAGTGGAGGTCATATTATGGTTGATGGACATTTTGTTTTCTGTAAAAATACAGATAAGAGTTTTTTTTTTGCATGGACAGCACCTCTGATGGGTCCTGCTTCAAAACTGCAGTTTTAAAACAAGTCAAACTTTGACTGAATTATTCTACACGGTCAAAATATTCTTTAAATAGTTTATGGACTGTTTTATAATATTAACCTAACAGTACACTTAAATGTGTTTGAAAACAGACATTCTTAAACAAGTAAAACCTGTGAATAGCACATCTACCCTTTAAAACGCCGTTTGGGATTTAAGAAAGCTCTATTCTGTGAGAGAAAACAAAAGAGGATTGTTTAAACCTTTTCCCATTTCAATATTTTAGTTTGAAACAAGACAGTCTTAAAATGGGTTCAACTTGAAAGAAAAAACACTTCTACAAGTCAAACTAGGACTGAAATGTTCGACTATACCTATATGTACTGTAAAACACATCATGTGATTTGCTAATCCTTTCTCCCATATATGAAAACACAAATACAGGTAGAAATAAGAGTGTAAAGCCCAGTGTTTATATATCATAATATGCTACCAAGGTAGAACAAATTAGTTCAACTTAGACTGATATAAGTAATTTAGATTTTGAGCCATATCTGATTAAAGTGAATCCAGGTTTCCTAAAACCAGTGACTGGCTCTTTACTGAAGTGCTGAATTAGAAGCTATAAATCGGATACTAACTTCAGCGTTGTAAGCTAACAGAGTTAACAGCCATCGTTGTATTGCGACAGTTTCCGTTGCTAATTCACTGTGGAAACAAGCAGAACGACTATAGCCAACATACCAATAACATATATTCCATTGTTTCAACAAACATTGGTCTAAATTAACAGCTTATTCACCTTCCGTGGTAGTTAGCTCATGTTAGACACAGACCCTTGCCAGGGACGTCAAAGTAAAACACTTAAAAACAGAACACATAGCTGCCATCCCGAGCAAACAAATGTAAATAATCGCCACCAAACAGCTGACAATTGTCACCAAGAGACGTGTCGGCTTCATTTGACCATATTCGGTTGAAAAGGATACAGTTTCACCACGTCGGTGTCCATTCGCCTCTTGCCCGGACTTGGAGACGACATTTTTGTGTACCTCAAAGAAGAGATCTAAAAATACTACTGCGGCTCCGAGACTACCTTAACCTTTCAGCTTGACAGCACCTACAAAGCCACCGGACTGTTATCAGCAGCCTGCCCGCAGCGTCCATAAACAGGATCCTAGCTGCAACATCGCCTACTTTTTTCTTTTTCCTCCTCCCTGGCCAGCTCTACCTAGTTGTGTCCTGTCCTGAAGACTCTCTGCCTGCGACATCAACCTCCAGCGGCCAAACCGACCAGAGGAGGGGCTCGAGCACAGAAATACACCCAGGGAGTGCACACACACTTTCGGCAAACTGCTGATCAACTACAGAAACAACGCTGGTGGCTTTTCTGAAGAGACCGGAAGCGATACTTAGGATTAAAAGTGGCTTTTCTTTATTTTTTATTGAAAGGTGGCTCAAGCCGAGGCTCAAACACAAAGTGCGTGCTGTTCTAGTACACCTAGATCTGCGCTCTAACTGCCTCATTGGGAGCTGTGAATAAGCACATTAGACACAAGTTTTGTCACGTGAACGACATGAATCATAAACATGATTAGATATTGAATAATTCAGGTGTTTACAGGTGGATCTTAATAAATTAGAAGATAATTGAAAAGTTAATTTAGTTTAAAAATTCAGTTTAAAAAGTGAAAGTCCAATAGACTTTCAAGAACTCATTTCTGATTATTTTAATAATTATGAATTAAAGTCAATAAAAATACCAATAGGAGTTATTTTAAATGCAGAAATGTTTTGGTACAGTCTCTACAATCATAAGAAAGACTGCTGACTCTGTAGAAGTACAAGCTGTTACCAACACCAACCACGATGGCGGTAAGCCACAAAGGTCATTGCTAAAGAAGCTGGCTGGTTCTCTGTTGAAACTTAATGGAAAGTTCAGTAGAAGAAAAAACTGACTGGAAAAGAAGGCGTAATAGCAAATCCCAGAGTCTGGAAAAAGAGCATAATATCTCATAAAGGCACACAGCCACACGTCAGTATACCAGGAGATTTAAGAGCTTCAACTGTCTTTCAGCTGAGAAGCTTTGTGAAGAGGTTGATTTCATTTTCCAGCAGTTGTTGTCGACTTTAAACATTGTCAAAAGTACAAAGGCCTGCTATAATCATCTAATGAGCATGTTTGGTTGGTCTGTGAACTTACCTGATATAAAATCTATGGAAGATTTGTGAAATTTGTGAGTGACAGCTGTCCAGAAAAGACTTACACTTCATTAGCTGGACAATATATTATTCTGTGTCAAATTAGTTATCTTTGGAAATATACTGCAGAAACATCATCATGTGAGGAGGTGATCAGTTTATTATCTACACTCTTTCTTGCATGTATAAAATCAGCTAATCATTATTTTTGCATGCTTACAAAAAAGTATACAAAATAAAATGTTTGGTTTGTTTTTACCTGTAATTAGAATTTGTAAGTTTGTTGTATTTAATAGTGACTGAATCTCAAAGTTCATCACAATAAAGAATGCAAACAACGAGGATGAGTAGTGTGAGAAGTATAACACATTTAATTTGATTCAGATATTACTTGAAATCATTTATTAGTAAAAAAAAAAGGATAAATAAAAATGGTACTTAAGGTGTAGCAATGTTTAGGAGTGAGAGTCAAAGTTGATATAATTTTGCATTAATGAACATCTCTGACAATATGTTAAAATACAGACAGAAATGAGATTTTAAAAACATGTATTTAAACGTTTCAGCTGCCTCATTGTGAGCTGAATTGTCCTCACTGAAAAAGCAACTGAACCCTCATTTAGTGATTTATTTGCAGCTTGGATCTGGACATGATAACATGATAATATCTTCAAATGACAGGCAGGAGAGCCCATAAGCCAAAGGCATCATAAGTCAAGTGATGTGTTCAGGCAGTGTCCCACAGCATGTGACTGTCAGTCTAAGCAGTCAGTGAAGGTCAGAAAACACAGAGAAGGCTTTTTACATGAACTGAAAAGCATTTCCAGCACTTTGCAGAGTTTGTTAGGAGTTTTAGTTTGAGTTTGCAAGACACGGGATGGACATGTGTGCAACATGCAGAGCGCACTAATGCCAGAGTGATACAGGCAAATCAAAACAAGCAATTTCTGAAATAAAAAAAAAAAACATTGAAACGGGCTTGAAAAATAACTTCATATAGTCATGTTATGTATTGGTTTAAATACTTATTATTGATTAAAGATCATTTCAATCTGCATTGGCCACAGAGGTACGGATTTGTCCAGAGTAGCATTGACGCAGGAACAGTGTTGTCAGAACTGGTCAATGTTTGAAGCAGAGGCTTCTTGAGCGGACTGACAAACATCTTGTTTGGTATGGTACTGTAAAGAACCTGCTGTCCAGCTGGAGAATTCAATCTTACAGATACCGACGTCTCATCCTTGGCATCCTCTGTTTCTTCTTTCTGTTTCTTCATTCACTTTTTTGTCAGACTTTTGACTCTTCCGGGAACTGCCTGCAACTCACCGCTCCTCTTGTGATGCTGCCACTCATTTCTCTCCAGATGTGCCCATTGCTTATAAACTGAATCACATCTAAATCTAACCATTCCTCCTGGATGATGAAAATGGAGCTTGCATTTTGTTGCCAGTAAGTGTAATGTCACGTTGAATATTTTGTGTAAAACATCTAAAGTATTGTTTGTCAGAGACGAGGTGATAATGTGGGTCACACAAGTTTTATTTCCTCTGTTTTAGCAGACATCCTAACACATTTAGGTTCAAGAAAAATAAATGATTCAGAAATTCCTGCTTTTTTTTTTCCAGAACTGTTCGTTTTCCCTGCTGAAATGGAAAACAGAGAAATTTTAAAACAGTACTGAAGAAAAGCTGAAACATGACTCCATGTAATTAAGATGTCTTTGGTGTATCTTCGGCTAAAAATATGACCTCATTTCACTCTGTTGCGTGCTGTCCTTTGTGCAGAGGCTTAGTGTGCCAATTTTGACATGCTAGGAGATCAGATTTCCTCTGTTAAAACTTTGATGCATTCAGTAAAGAGATGAGAGAAACCAGATTATCATTCTGTCTGGACCCCCTGATTCTTTACTGAGTGATTTTAATCTAATCAATAAATCAGAACAATGGTGTATTAAAGGATGTGTAAATTCCCACCCAAATAGGTGTCAACAGAGTAATTTATGTCACTGTTACATTTAGTAAACCCTGAGAGCGTCTTTAAGGTAAAAAGTCTTCAGAAAACCAAATGTTCTGTTGTACTTAACCATTCTATATCCTGATTTTCACACCTGATGTGAATCAGATACTAAACATTTTGCATGGGATTGAAATGCTTTTTTTGTCTTGTGTCTCCAACTCTACTTAACAAGGTCAAAATCCAGATTACTGCATGACAGCAGAGCAGTAGCACAGGATCTGGGGGACGATTGATGCTTGGTATGCATTATGAAAAGAAGTCACTAAAACCCACTCATTGCCTCAAACTACCTGTTTTAAAGGTGGTTCATCACATATTCTAGATGTCTTGGACAAAAGTGTTTATATATGATGTTTGACATTAGTGCAAAAGTTACAAACCACACTTAATGTCATGAAACAGAAGTTAAAAGGGTCCAAACGCAGGGGATGAGGCTGTAAACATACTGGTTTAAAGAATAAGGATGACTTTCTTTATAAAACACAAATATTAATGTGTAAGATGGATGTGACATTAGTGTAACTTAAAAAAAACAACTAAATCAACAATCAAAAGAAAAACGGTGAAAATTTCTCTTGTAAAATCCAAAACTGTCTCTGGGTGTCATATTGAGCAGAGTGTGTTTGATTTTAGAAGAGTTTTATTAATCCTATGTTTTTAGATGCATCCACACAGTCTAGTTACTGATCAGATTTTCTTTAACAGTCACCCGCAATTACACTTAGATTACGCATCAGGGTGATGAAGCACACCAGCAAACCCACCTCTGATTGAAATAAATATTAATAAAATGAAGGTTTTGGAAAGTCCCAGTTAAAATTTGAACAGGTTAAAATGTTGAAGCACAATCTTTAAAACACAATTCATGCTCAGAAGCACTCCAGCGTGGATGACTTCAACAATTCTACAATCAATACAACTGAAATCATTTATTTGTCAAAAATAAATTATTTCAATAAAGATTAATTGCTACTGCCAACAGCGTGTGCCGTGCGGCTCTTGAACGCAACACGAACGACTCCTCGCCCTCTGATTGGTCGGTTCACATCAGCTGGTTAGCTGTGAGCTGCGCCTGTCGGTTTTATTTTGTTGGGATGCTGGTGCTCGGCTCTTGCAGTCCGATGCCTGGACTTTAGTGAGAGGGAGTCCGGTTCCGATCCAGTTCTTGGTACTGTGAACCGTCTCTGTGTTTGTGTCTCCAGTGAAATGTCGTCACTTGAACCGAACGGAACCTCCAGCCACCTCAATGAGTTTGAGAAACTGTCGTGGCGGCCCTCTGTCCGCGATTCAGGTTTGTAAACAAAACCAGTTGCTAGCAACAGCATAGCCCGTAGCACATACAGCAAGCCAAAGGGAAGTTGTTTTGTTGATTGCGTCTTTGTATGTTGTGGTTATGCACATAAAGATGACACAATGGGAGCTTTCTTTGTTCCCAATTCTGTTAGCTTTAGCCACAGGCCGGAGTTAGCCACCGCTGCTACGGAAGCATCTCAAAAGGTTTTTATTAGCACTTTCATCTTTCATCAAACGTTCATGAGCATGTGACGGTGTAATGGGAAAACGCTGAAGGAACAGATCAGGACAACGCTGCAACCAATATCGCTAAATGGCACCCATTAATTGGAAGTAATCATATTTGTAAATATGTTGGTATTTACTGCTGCTGTTATGGACCGAGCAGTAAAAAAAAAACAGGAATAGAAACGATCCCAAAGACACTTTTTAGTTCTCTTTGTTTACGAAGCTCAACATGTAGAGTTTATTATTGTCTCAATGAACCAAAAACTCTTATAAAGATCGAAATGAAACTACAATAGCGATAAACGGTACAATAATTGGCCATATTTACTTCAAACCACCCAAGACATTGTGGTCCGCCGAAACTGACAGGCCAGGCAAGGAGAGCAAACCAAGAGACTGGCAGAGATCAACAGCTCAGCTGGGGTACAGTCTGCAAACATGGATAAGTACAATATCCAAGTATGCTCAGACAAGACCCAAATGCAACTTTCTGGTCTATAGGCTTACCACTGTGTGGTGGAAAACTAAAACTGTGAGTCACCCTAAATACTCCATCCCCACAACAAATCTTCTTTAGCAGGAAAAGATCTGTAGAGCAAAATGCCATCTGACTGAGCTTGAGATGTTTTCACAAAGAAAAATGGATGAGAAAACTCACAACTCTACATGTGTAATGCAGTGGTTGACACAACACACAAAGTCTGCTGCTGTGATTAAAACAAAAAGCAATTCTACAACATAGGGCCAAGTAAAAATTGTGAATAAAGAAAAAAAATGTGAACCAGTTTCCTTTCATTTCATAATTGTGTGCTACTTTGTTTCGCCCTATTTGAAGAGGAAAAACATTGATCTTGTTCATTATTATTATCCCAGTTATTAACTTGCATTGTAGTTCATGTAGCGCTTTGGTCAGCTGAAGGTCTTTTAAGTTTGACTCTTGACTTTGTTTCTTTATTTTCAGGCTCCAAGAAGCGAGCACGATGGCTTCAGGCTCGGCGCATCTTCTCCCCAAACGGCCTCAACCTCCGGATCCCCAACAGGTTCCTGAAAGAAGGTACTGAAACTCCAGGGGGAAAAGAGATGGATGACGGATAGAATCTGTTCCCTAAGAATCCAGAGAGAGTCTGCAGCTGGTTAAGATTAAAACTTTTCCCACAGGGCATTGCATACCCTCTGCCCGTAGTGGACACCGCTGTGTTGCAGACAGCTCCAACCTGTACGTGTTCGGAGGCTACAACCCCGACTTCGAGGAGGCGGGCGGGTCAGAGAATGAGGACTACCCTCTCTTCAGGGAACTCTGGCGGTTTCATTTCGCCACAGCCACCTGGCAGCAGATCCGCACAGAGGGCTACATGCCCACTGAGCTGGCGTCCATGTCAGGTAAGGACAGATGTGGAAACAAGAGCAGGCTAGTGTGGGCACACAAATATGCTGTAAATGAAAGTCAAGCTTCTTGTACTTTCAATTTGAGTATCTTAGAATATAGGTTTGTGTGATTAGTGAGTTTTTTGAACCTCTGATTAAAGACAGTCTTAAGTGAAAACTGCAGCTGGACGCCTCTTAAATTATATTTCCATCAATCATTGTCTCTTTATTGGACTAAGATGCTGGTTTGCATGATCTTGCTTTCTCAAATCAGATTTAATGTGGAACATCTAATAAATACCGCCTACATATTTTATGATGATGTTTGACTAAATAATGACATTTCTTCCTTAATTTTGTCTTTATTTAAAGTATTTTCTTTAAGTATGTGTCTCTTATTTCCTTTGTGCCTGCTGCTGAATATGTCAGGAGAGAGGAAATGTGTGTTACATTCTGGTAATTTCCAGACTTGCAGGTTCTGGTAGCCTGCTGGATTTAAATAACCAGGCAGGCGTGTATCAATATGCAAACTCTGAGATTGTTTTTGCCCTGTGGTTTTATTTTGCGACAGCTTTATTCTGAGAGTCGGCGTTAAATCACGTTTATGTCTCTCAGCTGTATTGCACGGCAACAACTTGCTTGTGTTTGGTGGCACCGGGATTCCCTTCGGTGAAAACAACAGCAACGACGTCCACGTCTGCAACGTCCAGTACAGACGGTGGAACCTGCTGAACTGCAAGGGGAAGAAACCAAATAAGATATATGGACAGGTACCGTTTCTGTCCAGACCTCAACACTGTGATGAGTGTTGGCATTTTCTTTTACCAATCCATCATCGGGTGGGCTTTATTTCCAGGCGATGGTCATTATAAACGGCTACCTGTACGTGTTTGGAGGCACGACGGGCTACCTCTACAGCACCGACCTGCACCGGTTGGATCTGAGCACCAGGGAGTGGACCCACCTCAAGCCCAAAAACGCACCATTAGATCTACCCGACGAGAGGTCAGTGAATTCATCATACTCGCTCACTGGGTTTATTCTGACCGTCATGTCCAGAGTATTACGGCGGATAGAGACGGATTGAGTTCTGTTTTTCAGGTACAGACACGAGCTGGCTCAAGACGGACAGAGGATATACATTTTAGGAGGTGGAACCTCATGGATGTCATATCCGTTAGATAAAGTAAGAAGAACAAGAGTGAAAAGCTTGGCCTGAACTCCTCACTGTCTGACATTAAAACTAGATTAAATATTTTTTTGTTTTGTTTTTTTTTTTGCTTTAGAGTCAGATAGGGGTAGCAGAGTTACTCTAGTTGCTAAATGTCAGAATAATAAAGTCTTTCTTTAGTTTTTGGTAGCATTGCCTTTCAAACTGTATGACTTGGGTCAAATGATTTTGGTTTCATGCTTTGAGTTTCTCTCAATAATCTGGATAATAATCTTTCCTTCGGGCAGAACTGATGTAACCGAGTCGGGTTTGTTAACTGCTCTACTCAAACACTCCCGTTTAGCTCTGCCTCCACATCTTCCTTCTTTAAGCCTAAACTTTCTGACCGATATATTAAGTTGTCTTCATTTTTCCATTTCCATCTCCCCCTCACAATTCACAATTTAGTCACTTCATTGTAAGTATCCATCTTTTATAAGATCCTCTGCTCCTATTCTAGTATAGTTTAGTCTGGTTTAATGTCAGACAGGAAGGTAAACATTTTGCCTTTTTTATCTTTAATGAGTAAATATTTGGATTCGACTTAAGTGTGTATTTTCATAATTTCATTTCTGCTCACCAGATTCATGCATATAACCTGGAGACTAATTACTGGGAAGAAATTGTAACCAAACCCCATGAAAAAGCAGGTGCGTTCTCATTTTCCTTCCTCTGTTTTTTAAGCCAAATGTTGGTTTTATGACCTCTGATAAGATTTTAAATCTCGTCACTACAGGTTATCCTGCTGCTCGCAGGTGTCACAGTTGTGTTCAGGTCAAAGACGGTAAGCAGGCTTTCACACAACATTAGCACGACACACACGTCTGAAATGCTGGATTTAACCTTTTGTCTTGGCCTGTTTGTGCGTTCAGACGTGTTTATATGTGGAGGTTATAACGGCGAGCTCATCCTGTCAGACTTGTGGAAGATAAACCTTCAGACCTTTCAGTGGACGAAGCTGCCCGCCGTGATGCCGGAACCGGCCTACTTTCACTCCGCTGCTGTCACTCCGGTCAGTAACGTGGCTCTGAGAGTTTTCTACATCTGAACAATTAATTAATGGATTATAGTTTTGTCAGTCAGAATTCTTGATTGACTGATTTCTGAATTCTGTGGCTGATTTTCGGCCGTTGATTTATTATAGCAGATCTTTGTAAAGTTCAGTTGCCGCTCTGCAGTGGCGTCCTTGTAGAAATCAGCGCTGAGCTTTTACAGCTAAAGATGTCATCACCATTACAAAAACAGCATTGGTATATTCTCCACACTGAGGATTCTTAACTGTGCTCTAAATTTTCCAAAAAGGTTGGATTTCCAAATCCAGCAGTTCCAGGTCAGACAGAGGTTGTAAGTTTAAAATAATATAATGGGTCACCTTCGCTTTACTTAGCCTTCTTGTTATCTGCTGATCTAATTTATGACCCATTTTGATTGAAAAAAAGGGACACATTTGCATTAGTTTCATGATTTAAAAAAAAAAGTCGAGAAATGCCAAATTTACATTAATGAAAGAGCTTTAAAGTTCAGTCAAACCAGAAGTATATAAAAAGATATTTACATGTGAAATATATGGATTACTGAAGAAACGGTCAATTATAATGAAAACAGTATTTCATTATATGGAGTATCTGTTGAAAGTCAATGGATCTACTTCAGTTAATGATTGATTACTAAATTAATTGGCAATTATTTCAAATATTGATTCAACACAATTAATCAGATTAATTGTTTAAGCCCTAAAATGGAGGAAACTGGATAGCGTTGTAATTCTTCTCCAGAGTAGCAGCTGGTCAGCTAAACCTCTAACATGTGGTTTTCATGAGGTCAGTATCTGCAGAGCTTCTGTATTGTCCATCCACTGGTTTAATGTTTTTAATGTTGTTGCTGCTTCAGGCCGGCTGCATGTACATCCACGGCGGTGTTGTCAACATGTCTGGGAACCAAAGGACTGCCTCTCTGTATAAAGTGTGGCTGGTGGTGCCCAGTCTGCTGGAAATGACCTGGGAGAAGCTGTTGAAATTGTTCCCTCACCTAACCCAGCTGTCCGCCCTTCAGCTGCTGAGCCTGGGACTGACACATTCACTAATTCAGAGGCTCAAATAGGCTGAACACACAGACCAACCAACCGGGGCAGGACGGAGACTGACACTAAAGTTGGTTGTAAGTAGGTCAAAGACAGCTTGGTGACGTTAGCTGGGAAAATACTTTGTTTTTTGCCGTCGTTCTTTTCTGTTAGAAATTGAAATGTCCATCCAAGGCAGTGAAGTGGTGCACATGTAGAACTTGACTTGTAATTTAAAACCTCTGTGCACGTTCCTTTCTGTGTCCCAGAAATGTGTAAAATATTAAGGTAAATACAAAAAAAAAAAACAGTTCAGACAAACTAAATATGGCTGCAGGCAGTGTGAGTGAACATTTTGCCGTTTTCTGCACCCAGCTGCATTGCTAAATCTGATGAGATTCCTCACTGTGACCACATTTTCCAGCAGATCAAATCTGCAACTGGTTTATACGTGCTTGGTTAGGAACCAATTGTCAGTAAATAATTCTCCACTGAACACAAATCTGAGATGCCTTCAAAGACGTCGAACTGGGGCGGTTATTTAAGATGCTATGATGTGTTTTGCCATTGAGCATTTCAAACTGAAAAATGATCCGTTCATTCACAACGTTTTGCTCCTGTGATCAGAGGAAAACCCAGCAGCCTCTTTTTAAAAGGCTCACTGTGAAACTTCTGGTGCCTCTACAACCATTTCATTTCCTCTGGGTTCCTACGCAGCTTCCTGTACAAAAGTCCACACATTTCCAGACTCAAATTTCCAGATTTTTCTGCTGAATGTTTTTAATTACAAAGCAAAGCTTCAGTAGTGGAGTAAAGGGCTATTCCACCACTTTTAAAGCAACCAATTTGGGACTAAATGTAGTTCTTTAAAACACAATTTGTGAACTTTTACACTTCATTCTGTTATGCCTAAACCTGACCTACTTTAAGAGTTTGTTTACTTAAACCCTCAAATGGAAAATCAAAATTTTTGAGTTGCTAACAATCATTCAATTAGTGATGGGGAAAATCTAAGACAAAATAAAGATTTCAAGAAATACCTTGGCTTTTTTTTTTTTTAAAAAATTGTATTTTCTGATATTTTAAAAACTAGTAAAAAAAAAGTCTGGAAACTTATTTTATTTTTTTTCTGTTAGTTTTCTGTTACATTTTTCAGATGTGGAAATGGGAACCCAGGATCTTGGTCGTGAATTTGCACATGATATCCACCACATTTCTCTGTTATTTTCCTTGATGCATTTGGTGCCTTTTCATCCCTCAAACTGCAGATCATTCAAACTTTACTTGTGTTTTCAGAAAGGATATGAATTTATTTTTGAACCAAGCCTTCAGATGCTGTTCCTGGTTCCTCAGGAGGAACTCCAGCATAAACTTTTTAATTATTTATTTTAAACACTGTGCTGCTCATTTCATCAACTGGTGACGACGTGTCCTGTATCGGTTGCCTATTTTTTTTTTTTTCCTGATCCCATTTCCAGTTTTAGCATTGTAGCACGCTGTACTTTTTATGTTCAGTCACTCGTTAGGTGGTGTTGGTATCTTAAGCTGCTGTGTAATTCTGCAGTCCTCGTCAGTGTGTGTGACGTACTCAGGATATTAAAAACTGTAACAAGTGTGAAGTGCTCTGCAAACCAAACATAGGAAAACTTGGAGTTAATTGGGCGATACTGTGTTGATGTTTCCAGACGGGCCTTTTATTTGTCACCAAAACTGTTACTGTTGATTTTTGAATCGTTAACTTCTTTCTTTTTTTTTTCTTTTTTTTTTTTGAGATTTTGTGGCCTTATTTATGCTTGAAGCTCAAATGTATCAGCCTGATTAAGTTTTAATTCTGTCTGTGAAAGTGAAATGTTCTGCTTGCATATGGTCTGCATGTCGCTTTGTACAGAATCCTCTGGGGAACAAGTGAATGTTTCCTCAGAGGAAAATATGGCTGCATCGTTTTGTAACTCTTGTTCTCCGGTCTGTGCAAACCGTAAAAACAGGCAGCTGTGTTTTTTTTTGTTTTTAAGAAACCTTGTGAAGATGTGTTTTATTTCTGCTCAAGCTCAAGCGGATTCCAGTAGTACGCAGGTTCATCCTCATCAACTGTGTAATAAAACTTATTCAACTCAAATAGAAAAACTTATTCATCTTGTTAACAATGAAAAGGAGATATTTCAAACAGTTTAAATTTGATTATTCAAAGCCCTTTTTTTGCAATTCCTGTTTTCTGGACACTTAAATTTTAACCAAATCATAAAATTTAACAAAAATAAATTGCTCTGTGTTATAATTATTGTAAATCACATAAATTAACTTTTATTGAGATTCACTTTTACAAACTTTCACAATCCTTTCTAGAAATGCTTTAAATATGTATTTTGTACCAGTTTGAAAATACTACTTCTTAGTCCTTCATATTTTTAAAAGGGAATATTTATTTAAAATAAATCAACTCAGTTAGCCTGTATATTACACATCTATCAATATTGTTCACAAGTTATAATTGTGCATTTAGTAGCACCTACCTGAGTTAATTTTGTTTGCATGGAGAAAATGCTTCAGATTTCCTTCAAGGTTTCACCCATCAACACTAAAAAACCCACAGAGATTCTGTGTAACTGATATTTGCTCATTTTGAGTCCTTCATATTTTAAAAAAAGTGCTAATTGAGATGAAACTCGGTTCTGTTCTCAGCAGCCAGACGGAGACGGAGCAAAGTAATACAAAGCCAGGAGGATGAGGTAGACGACCACCAGGGCAGTACCTGAAGAAACAAAAATGATCAGAAGTAAAAAAAATAAAAGTAACATATACTGTGAGATTTCAGAGACACAAAGGTTGCTTTCACAGTGGGAATAAACTAAAGCTGCTGAGACATTTCCTCTACAACATCGGTGTCAAACTCATTTTTGTCTTGGGCCAAATCAAGAACCTGAATGCTCTTAAAGGGCCGGTTGTGCCAGAATGTCCTGATAAACACAAGCTGCTAAAATATCAACAAATTCTTAAAATTAGATACATTTTTGAAATGTTTTGAGAAAAATCTGCAATAAACTCAAAAGTGTGGGGCTTTGTTGATTTTGCGTAAATTTCCATGAAATTTCTCAAGAAACTGTAGGAAATGATTGGTATAATTTGGCAGTAAGCAGATAAAAACAGCTTTGATTTGATTAATAACAGGGCCACATAAAAACCTATGGCGGGCACGATTTGGCCCACGGGCCTCGAGTTTGATCTATAATAACTATATTATAAAGGTAATATAGTTGTATCAAAAATATCCGGTACAAACAAATGAATGCAGGATTGTTTTACACCCGAACACAGTCAGAATGTCTAAGTGTCAAGCTAACTTTAAAAAGCAATGATAAAAATGAAACTTGAGAAGCTCAATTGGGAACATTAAAGTTCTTCATGCAGCTGCAGCGCAGAACCAGATCCCCAGGTCAGAGCAACCGGCTAACTCTGAGCCCAAACTACTAACTACCAAACTACTGCATCTCACATTTGCATCTCAAATATGAGATGCAATGTGAGATGTTGCACCTCATATTTGCAACATGTGAGATGCAAATCTAAGGAATCGGTGATGATGAGGGGGGATTTTCTAACACCTGCACATGCTGCATTCAGGTACAACATCAGGCAGTGGGAATATCAAAACAACTCTAAAGTGATTTTAACATGTTTTATCTTCATATGATCTCCTGTCCTGTTTATGTAACATTTGTACTGAACCTGCAGTTTTAACACTTAAAGGCTGGAATCAGCAATCATTCAGAATAACTACCAACACCTCTCATCTGTGTTGTTTCATTTTGTAAGCATCCAGTTGGTCAGGACTCACCCTGGAAATAATCCGACTTGCCATCCATGAAGATGTAGTTGACCAGAATGACACTGAAAATGCTGGCCCACAAGTGCTGATCGCTGAAGAGCAGCACGAAGCCCACGTCCTATTGAAAAACAAAGCATTACAGGTTATCAGTTTAAATTTTTATTAACCAATTATAAGAAGAGGGAGGAATGTGACGTACACAGAAGGCATTAAAAAAGACCAGTATTGGAATCTGCAGCATGCAGACCTGCACAGCTATGCAGCTTCCAACCTCCAAACTGGGGAGGAAACACAGCAAATGTAAGGAATGGAAACCAGTTTGTAGCTTTCCATCTCTACCAATCAATCAATCAAATTTTATTTGTATAGCACATTTCAGCAGGAAGGCATTTCAAAGTGCTTCACATAATTAAAATAAAAACAGCATGAGACATTGAAAAAAACAGTGAGAGACATTTTGAACAAGATTTAAAAAAAAAAAGATAAAAACATTAAAACCCACACTCCTTTTAGGACTTCAGTTAAATATCGTTTAACTGGGGCTCTAACGCTCTGGGACTTTAGTCAAAAACAACGTTTGACAAGGACCCCAGCCTCTAAGTTTTTCTAGTACAACTCAAGCGACCTTAAGCTGATGTTGTTCTGGAGTGCGAACTGGATCCCGTTAACAATCTCTGGGATCTCGGGGATCATAGCGAGAACCGTCACGCCGATGAAGTACTGCGGGAGGAAAGATGTAGGGAGGGTGAGCACAGTCAGGAGAGAGTCTGAGCATGCTCAGATGGCGGGAGGCCGACCTGAGAGACGTTGGGCTGGTTGAGAATGGGCTGGATGTGCTCGGTGGCGAGGTCGGCGCAGGCGGACGTAAGAACGGTGGCTGCGATGAGGATGAGCAGAGACCTCCAGCGGGACCAGTGGACCACCGTCCCCTGATGACCGATCTCTGATCAGACACAAATTCTAGTGTGAACATCAGGGTTTACTGTAAACCGGACTGGATTTGACGTTGATTTGGGGCTTCATTTATTTTCTAGTTCTTCCCTGTGAGTTTGACCTCAGCGTTGTTAAAGTCAAGACCTTCCAGAAGCTTATCGTTACGTTTTTTTGTTTTTTTTTTATCCATTCCAAACCATTTTTTGGGGGAAGCTTGAGAACATCCACCTGTATCAAAGTTTCAACCATCTTATCAAAACCTGCTATCACTGACGAACAAGGAAAATGTACGAATCGCCAGAGATCAAGCCCATCTTAATCCAAAACACACCTGAACACCAGACTGAAGAAGAAGCTTTTGCGTCAAAACTAACATCTTCCCACTGCCTACATGGACAAACCAAGCTTATTCTGGAAAAAGGTTTTAACCTCAAACGAGACAATGACTGAACTATTTGGTCTCAATGACACAAAGTATGTCTTTCCAAACTGTCGAGCACAGAGGTGGGAGGATCATGCTGTGGGGCTGTTTTGCTCCCAGAGGTACAAACAGTAAGGGATATTAAGTAAGAAGGATGACATCCAAATTTTTCAATCTCTAAACGAGGACACAGATGAGTTTCCCTGCACGATCCCCAACAGACCGCAGAACTTTTTGTCTGGCTAACATCAAGCTTCTTTGATAGTCTGTCTAAATCCATACAAACAATTGATTAACAGTACGTCTCAAACACATTATTCAAAACTACGCGTGTGTGTAAAGCTCTGCCCTGAACTGTAACAATGAAGTCGTGTGCGAGTCTCACCCTGCCCTTCTCCAACATGGATGTTGTAAATGTGCGAATGCGTCTTCAGAGTGAATATCAGTCCGATGATGTAGGCGGTGGGCAGGAGGGCGGACACAGTGTACACCAGAGGCCTAACAGGAACACACAGCCAAACACAGAGGCTTATTTTTAACCCTGAACTCTGAGCTGGGCTCCTGTTAAATCTGGAAGAAGAGCATGAACATTTTTTCCAAACTTTGTCACCTTTTTCTATCGTCTACAAGTTATGTCTTTCTGTCAAACCTCCTTCTTTTTCTCCTTTCTCGTCCCCTTATTCCCACCCTCCATCACTCCAAATTTCATTTCCTGTGTTCTTTCTTTGCTTCCTCGTGTCCTTCCTGGTTTTCTAGTGCCAATCCTTCTTTCCTTATGTTCTTACATTCCTTGTATTTTTTTCTTTTCTCCTACCTTTTTTCCATCCTTTTACATCTACCTTGTGCCCGTTCTGTCTTTCTCTTCTTTCTTGTGACTTTCTGTCGTTCTTTCCTCCCTTCCTTGTGTGAATCTTCCCCTTTTCCAGTTTTTTCCAGGTTCCATGTATTTAGCCAACCATTATAGAAATAGGTGGCATAAACTCACACTGATCTTTAGTGTTTTACATTTAAAATTAACACAGAGAACTGAAAACTTTTCCTTCAGTTCATCCTCCTTTCCTCCCCCATGTCCTTCCTTATTTTCTGTGACGTTACCATTTTACGTCCTTGTCTATTTTCTTTCTTTCTCCTGTTCTTCTTCCCTCTTCTTTCATTCAGCTTGGTGTCTTTCCACATTTTTAGCCCACCAACTGTAGAAATATCTGCCACAAACTCACAGTGATCTTTACTCTTTTATATTTTATAAAGAAAATGCAAAACTGAGAACTCTGGAAAGTTGAGTCTGGAAAAGTCTGAGATTTAATCACAAAAAGCCATAAGAATAAAGCAGAACTCACTGGATGTGGTCACGAAACAGAGTGCCATTTTTCTGAGAAAACAAGACAAAAATCATTCTTAAAGGCAGCTGTGAATATAAGTGACCATGTTCGAGCAGCGGTCTGTGAGCTCCGGATGTCTACTGACCAGATCATAGTGACAGTTGTGGCACACAAACGGCCCGCTGGCGTTGCTCGAGCCGTTTCCTCCCGTGGCGTTGGTGCAGGCGTCACACACCAGGTTCCCGTACGCCTTGGAGAAAAGCGTGGGGGCAAAGACACCTGCAAGACACAGAAAAAAAGAAGCTTATTCGACTAATTTAGACAAAAAACAAAAATATCCAAGCCCATTGCTGATCACCTACTACTTTGTTACTACATTGGAGTGAAATACAGACAATCTGAAGCTTTTCTCTGTCTTCTTAAATCTATTTGCTGTTCACCTTAAGATAGCATCCAGATTTGTTGGAATGCGTCCCAAACAAAACAAAACTCGCTGCTACTTAAGTAATAAATACTCGCCTCCCACAGAGATGAAGAGCAATGCAGAGCTCACTCCCGCAGATCGGCTGTTGAATCTTTGCTCGCTGTGTTTCAGGCCCCCGATTATCATGCAGATGCCCTAAAAATCAAAACATGTTTCATTCAAGAAACACTGGAAATGTTTTAATACATCCTGAATGTTTTTTTTTTAAATTATTATTAAATTTAAGAAACATCTTTGGTTATTTCATGTTAGCTAAAACAAGCAAAAATAATTAACATATTTATTCATTTGCACAAGTTTAACACCTAACTATATGTGCATCTCAATAAATTAGAAAATGATGGGAAAAGCTTAATTATTTGTGTTTATATGAATCCCACATGGTGGTATTTATATGTAAAGTGTTATTTTCTGATTATGACTCAGCTGATGAGAACTCAAAAGACTTTTTTTCAGCTACTTGGAATATTTTAATCAACAAATAAAAATAATTTTTAATTACAAAAAATATTCTTTATGAATTTCTCCCTCCATGTTCCTTGGCACAGCTGCATTGAAGTGTTAAGGGAGCTCAGGTTCCTCTAACAGCCTCCAGCTCATCTTCTTTTAACAAAACTACCTAGACTCTCCATGAGGTTCAGGTCAGGGACATTCGTTCCTCAACTAAACACACTGGTACCATGTTTACTAAACTAGGTGCTGGTGTCCCGACCTGTTGGAAAATTAAATCAGCATTTTCATAAAGCTTGAGGGAAGCACGAAGAGTCAAAAAGTTTCCAATAAATAGTTTCTTGTGCGCCTTTTTCTATCACACGTTTTTCCTTTCACTCAACTTTCCATCATTACGCCTGGCTACAGCACCCAGTGAACAACAGTGACTGAAAATAAAAGCTGGAAATATGTCCCTCTGTGTATTGATTGTTTCACTTTAAATTAACTTTGATGATATTGTGATTTAAGGAGATATTATGCATGTAACTGTTTCTGCAAAAGCCTGCAGGATTGTAATGAGGGATTATTTTCACATAAATACAGTTTAAAAGAGAATCTGTACATTTTCTTGCTTATTAGTTATAATTCAGGATGTTTTATATATATATATACATGCTCACAGGGATGAAGAGGATGCATCCCAGCAGCGTCCCAGTCAGTGCTGCCTTTACGACCTCCTGCAGACAGGGATTGGCCGCCCGGTGGCCTCTGAGCAGGGCGGTGATGTAAAAGGTCAGCTCTGTGATGGAGCCGAAGGTGGCGTTCACCACGGCGCCGACAGCGAAGTTACTCTGGGCGGCGATACTGCAGAAATGGAGAATGTCACCATCAGATTTGCTTTGACAGAAAACCTTTTTTTTCCCCCTGCTGTGCAGAGGATCGTGGTCATTTTACCTCGCGATGCCCATGCCGATGTAGTAAGACAGGGGTATGATGGAGCTGATCGCTGTGGCAAACTTGACATCTGAACTGGCAAACTGGTTTTCTCTGTCAATATACCCGACTACCAGGGCAACAATAACTATGGGGAGGAGGTCTGAGGGGTGAGTCAAAGATCTTTACAAGTCTTGCCATGACACACAAACACACAGAGAGAGAAATGCTGAAGGCTGAAGGATACTGACAGCAAACACATTGATCCCATCAACGGTGTATTTGTAGTAGTACCAGTTTGCAGCATGGTAGCAGCACAGCAGAGCTCTGGTCTCATAGCCTTGATGCTGCAGGTCAGGTTAAAAGCACAAAGACAGAGATGCTTCTCAACACAACCTGTTGTGGTCGATAATTTCACGCCTCATCAGCCTTTTACCTTCCTGTGAGAGCTGGAGGACAGCAGGACGTCCTCAGGAGGCAGGAGCAGAATGACGCCCACGGTCTGAGCGCTCATCTTGGCGACCGGGATGGTGAAGACCAGGATCCAGGAGACGAAGCAGACCAGAGAATGGACGACAGCCAGGGGAGGAAAACCCAGCAGCAGCCAGATGTAGGTGGAGAGACGATGCTTGACGACAAGGAGAGCACTTTGTGTAAACAAACAGGGTCTTTAAACAGCTCAGAGTGTGCAGGAAGTCCAACCCGTTCCAGCCTGCTGTGTAATATTTAAAGTCTCTGACAAGCAGCTCCTCTGTTCCTGCTAAAGAACACATCCACACAGCATGATCCTGCCACCACCGACTCTGACTGTGAGGATGGCATGTTTAGAGTTCAGTGTAGTATCATGTTTCCACCACACATGGTATTTGCACCAAAGTCCACTGCATGACCCTTGAACTTCTCCACCTACAAAATACAATATATTTTATTGGGAGTTTATGTGATAAACCAAAACAAAGAAGAAAAAAAAAGAAGAAAAAAATATATTCAGCTCCTTGACTTAAAAATTGTAGAACTGCAAAAGCAAAATCTTACCAAGGATTTTTGATCTATTTTCTAGTGCAAATATATTAGTACACTTGAAATAAAATGGAAATAACTTGCAAGTAACTTTTCAGCAAGATATAGAAGCTTGTTTTAAATCAATAATTTGATTATATTGATAAAAAAAGTTGATCCTCTGGCAGAGTATGTAATTTATAACAACATTTCTCCCATGTCACAAATCATTTCCCTTGCACTTCACAACTGTGCACTACTTTGCGTTGGTTTGTCACAAAAAAATCCAAATAAAACTCCATAAGGTTTGGTTTGTACGTGACAAAATAAGAAGTGCTCAAAGGAGTAGGAATACTTCTGCGAGGCCATGTAACTTAAAACTACATTATAAGAGATTAATAATTTGTTCAGCTGCAAAATTCCAACTAAATTTCATTTTACATTTACAAAGCAATTTCAAAAACCTGAACAACTTGCACAGCAAATTACACCATCAATCTTCAGAGTAATAACAAACACTCAAAGCTATCTGCGTATTTTTCTGTGCATGTTCTAAAGCCTGTGTTAGTGTAAACATTTACCCAGTAAGGAGCGCGAGGAGGTCGTTCTGGCACCTCTGGAGCCGGTCCCTCTGTGGCCGAAGGCAGCAGAACCGAGGAGCTGTCCTCCACCGTCTCCAGGCTGCACTCGCAGTCTGGTGCCTCCTCACAACATCTCCACAAAGTGGCTCCTATCTGGACAACCAACCATAGGGAGGAGTTATTTCTCTGTTACTAATCATCTATAATGCACATCTGGAAACACAAACTTAAGATCTCATTTTAAAGAGTTATTAAAACAACATGAAAGATTTCGGTAACAAAGTTGCATTAAAACTTGTATTAAAAGTCCATCAAAATTGTCAGCTTTGTATTAAAAGTGTCATTATTTACCGAATGACACTTCATGACAACAGTCGAAAACATTCATGAAAAATCCTTCATCTTCATGACAGGTGTTACGTCATGTTTATGACAGTGTCATGTCAGTCTTATGCAGTTTGCAAAATCACACACACAAAAGATCCTTGTAAAAGCGCACACAGGGTCAGTACGATCCTGCTGGACCGCGAACGGAGTAAAAAACTTGAAGCGTCTAAATGACACCGTCTCAAATGTTGATGAACCCTAGGTGATACTGTAAATTAATATTTTCATGTTAAATCCGAGCTGAAATAAAAAAAAGCACAGAAAATTGAATAAGAGAAATAAAAGGATTTTATACAAATGCTACTTAAAAATCCAATAATGAATGAAATAATAATGAAAAAGATGAATATATCCACAGAGATCTCAAATTATTTATGAATTGATACAATGATTTTTCAAGTAAAATATGCAATGCAAGAAAAGAAGCAGAAACAATTGAGCAAATACTAGATTATTTATCATTTCTTTTCTTTGAAACTCAAAGGAAGCGAAGTTTAAACAACACCCACAGTGTTGCAAAAATTATCTGCTGCAATTTTCGAAATGTGCGGTTTTAGTTAGGAAACAATTATTTCTGCTTTCAAAACTAAGCAATAATGCCGAAACAAGATTCAGCAGGACTCAATCTTAAAACAGCAAGCAGAACAGAAAAGAGGCTGAGCAGAAGCAATACCTCATGGATCGTGTTTCCAAAGGGCCACAGGAAGTAGCAACACAACTTCCAGCAAAGCTTCCCTGAAGTCACAGAAAACGAAAATAAAAAATAAAAAAATAAGGCAGAAATCTTACATTTAACACAACATGCCCACCTACCGTAGGGTAAGCCGATAACAGTGATGAACATCAGAATACCGACCAAAAAATACGCCAGAGAAATCCACCAACCAAACAGGAGAACATACGCAAGATTTCCACACGTGATGAAGTGACCTGAAAACAGAGCCACACAAAAACAAGGCTCAAAAACCTTTTAGCAGACTTAAAAATGTTCCCTCTTTCAGTGAGACTACCAGTTACATTTTAAAATAAATATTTGTCAGAACAATATTTCAATCAAGACCAAAACTAGGCCTGTCACGGTAATAAATTTTGCCGGATTAACAATAAACAATAATATTGTTGTTTTGAGATAATTTTAAAGAAATAAAACAGTAACGGCCAAAAGATAATACAAGAACATATTATGAAAGATCAACAAACTTTAAATTCTAATGGACATTTAATACTTGTAGTGGAAGACATTTTAAATATCCAAGATAAATAAACAAAAAAACAAATAAAATTAATGTTGAAGTCCTTCTAAACAAAACTGTCTTTCAAAAAAATGACTAGTTGAGACCAAAGCACCAAACTGAAGACTTTTATCATCCAGTTTATGGTAGAAAGAGAGAGGAAAAAAAGAAAAACAATAAATTATGCCTGTGGAAATGATTGAGTTTATTTTAAATTATCATGCGATTATTTGATTTATTGATTATTGTAACAGGCCTAACCAAAACATATTAATAGAGGTTTCACATCCTCATCGATATATTGTGATATTTCTTCTCTGTGTCATACTGGTGCAACTCAGTAAATTAGTCTATAATCAATAAGACTCTTCATTCTAATTTCACAGAAAATTAGAACGCAACCATAAAAATGACCATAAACATAAAAATCTCTCTCTTTGGGTTCTGAATCTATATAATGATGAGTTTCCCTATTTGAACTGAATGATTAAAGCAGTGGTTCCCAAACTTTTTCTTCCAGACGGCTTCCCGCGCCCCCCCTGCAATGACACGGCGCCCCCCCCAGGGGGCGCGCCCCACAGTTTGGGAACCTCTGGATTAAAGTAAATTTACTTTTTGATAACTTTATAATTTAGCCATGTGCACCTGAAGACGTACAAGAGCAGAAATAACAACCAGCACAGCTTTAGGCAGCAGATAAAACCAGATGATCTGTACCTGGACCTGAGTGTGGTTTGATGACGTTTAGTTCAGAGTAAAGCTCCTTCACAACATCTGACCGTTCTTCAAACGGCCGCGCCGTGACGTGGCTCTTCCACTTTCTGAAACCAAACTGATTCACAGACCACACTATAAATTTATAAATTTACACTCTGGTAGCTCTAACCTGCAAGAAAACCCCTCACTGTCTCACCCTGTAGTTGTTGACCAGCTTGTTAGCCTCCACTTCATTCTCCACTCTGATGGTTCTCTTGCTTTGTATCTCCTCCCAGCTCTCTTCACAGACATGCCGGCTTGCACCTGCAGCAACAAGCATGACGCTGAGTGGTTAACACTTGTTAACCTGCTGGGAAACGCTGCTCATGTGCAACGTTCTGATACATAACACTTACAAGCTGCTGCAGGACACGAGGAGTGATGTGGAGACGGAGTGTGTGAGGCATCAGGTTGTTGGGTTTCCTGCGATCCGTCATGGATCTCCTCATGATTGTAACTTGTTTGAGGATCAAGAACACATGAAGGATCTGTAACAGCGAAGACCAAACAGGAGGCTCTTTTATTTTTTTCCCCATTTGTACGGAGTCAGAATGTCACATCTTACTCATTAATAATTATAAGATCATATTTATTTCAACAGGTAATACAGACAAAACAGTACTGACGACATTACTAGAGTAGAACAAAAATCTTGACTTCCCCATTTCTCAGGATATCACTGCTCACCATTTTAACTTAGAGCCTAGTTTTGGTTCCTATTTTTGTGTTGTTGTCTGGGCTTCAGGTGGATGAGAAAATGTGACAGAGTAGCATGTTGATGATTTTAGTCAGTCAAAATGACAGTTTGGGGGTTGCATCTAAAACCCTCCTTGTAATGATTTCAATTCCGTAACATATAAAAAAAAAATATAAAATTATAAAGGTGTGTTTTTACTTGAATCTCCTTGATAATCACTTTAACTAAGCAAATTCAAAAATATACTTCTTAATTTAACTTGCTGTTGCGATTTTTTTATTATTATTATTTTATTGTTTTTGCAATATTCGTTTTGGAAGATTTTGTTTTCCCTTCACTAGCATAAGAAATGGTAATATTGAATAGTTAAGTCGGTAATTTGTGCAGCTATTTGTGTTTAATACCAACCAACGCACACAAACAGCCACACTGGGAAAAACCTACTAATTAATACAGTGTGACTGTCTGTATTAGTGCTCTGCTTCCGCAAAGTGGTAAATAACGACTGAAAAATAAGCAGTACAATGAAGATGGAGAATGCTGAAGACACCTACTGTCATTAGTGATTAAATCTGCAGGTTATAATAAAGTTTTAAGTTGAAGGAAGCCAAACAAGGAACATGATCCGCTCACCCTGCGACTGTTCTGCGGTCTTTCTCCTCCGGCTGGTCGAGTCTGAGCTGCGTGTGGACGACAGAGACATTTCTCCCAGTAATACCAGTCACCGTCACCACTGACCCACTCACTCTCCGCGAGCACAAGCCTTCATATTCTCTGGATCAGGCGCCGCTGTCGCTCCGCTTCTGCGAAGACAGACAGGCTTATGCCGCTTAGAATTGTGGGGGATGTAGGCCAGTCGTAGTGGTCACTTCTTAAAGAAAAAGTACACAATTCAGGAGAGCTTTTGATTATGTAAATATGGAGAATATGACTTCAAATGTAACTTGTTGTAGTTCAAAGGTAACTTGTCATAGTTATGTTTTATGTTGAAGTTTGGAATTCATTCTGATTACAAAAGGCATAAGATCCGAGAAAACCGAAGGTCTGCAGAATTTAGTTTGGATCACTTCACTATGCAAACACTCTATCTGGACTGATGAAGATGTATGCTTGTAGATGACGGAATGACTCCTGGGCTAATACTCATCTGACCACTTGGGGGCGCTCGATGAACACTGAAAGGTAACACCAGAGCTCAGTGGATTGTTGAAAAGCGTAAGAGGTTGATTTAAGAAAAAAAGTGTCAAATCGGTCCTGATTCGGTTTAACACCTTGATCCCAATTTATGCATATAATAATAATAATAATAATAATAATAATAATAATAATAATAATAATAATAATTATTATTATTATTTATAGGTTCCAAAAATAAAAACTCAAAGCAATGTATGTTAATTCTGTAGCTGATTTCATTAGTCTATTTTAACTAATGAAAATAAATGATACACAGCGCCACCGTCTGATCAAATGGCAGAATGCAAGGTATTCTATGAGTCATGCAAAATACTGAGAAATGTTGAGTAAAAATTAACTATAACCAAGGAAAGAAGTTAATTGTTAAATATTGAATATTAGTAAAGATGAAAATTAACGTGAAGTACAGTGGTGGACAGTAATGGGCTATATTTACTTGAGTACTGTATTTAAGTACCTTTTGCAATTTAATTACTGAAAAAAGCAAAAAAGTGGGAAAAGACAAGAAAAACATGCTAATTTAACTTATCAAGATGCACTTCCACATTTCTGTGTGTCATTTTAACACCATGCCCTGCAGTTATCAACATTTGTTTGTAGTAGGGAAACATCTTAGTTAAGATGCTGTGAAATATTGAAAGCAAGCCACATTTTTTTTTACATCTGTATTTGTATGTTCACTATGAGAGGTTCCATCTTTTGGTTATTCCTCTCTGTATATACAGAGTGTGTTCATTTCAATTTATTGTCCTAAAATATTATTAGAATAACATTTAAGAACTTTGTTCAGGGAGTTTAGAAAAACCACATCATCCAGTGCGTTCTGATTTTAGTTCATTAAAATAAAGTTTGTAAAGTTTGCACATTTGTTTTTCAAATGTGTGCAAAGTTGAAATGTCTTCCATCCTGTTTGTTTTCCTTTTTATTTTGTTCAAAACAATGCTATTTTTTTTTATTTTCATTTATTTATTTGTCAATTGTGGACCTTAATGTGTGGAATGCTTATGTACCCTAATTTTCACTGCGTAGTACAATGTCACTGCAAAAAATACAGTGATTTAAAAAAAAACAGCACAACTACACAAATACTTTCAATGGGGATCTATCTGCCTTTTCCTGAAATAACATTACGACATAATCATAATAGATGTCCTGCAGAATGGCAGAAAGTGTGAGAGGTATGTGAAATATCTTAGGTCAATTTGAAGATTGACTTTCATTAGGTTTTAGAAACTCAAATTCTCATTGTCTCACTGAAAATTAAATTTTCTATTGTTGCATATTTTTAACGCACTCACCAATAGTATCCAGAATAAAGGTGTGTTTAATTCTGTAGTAACAAGCTAGAAATTAGACTGAGATTTAATAAAATGTTAAAGAGCATTGCTTAAGTGGAAAATAACAAATTGTTCTGATTTAGATAATACGTTGAACCCACTGCGCAACAAAAAGCTGCCTCACAATCCACAAAAAGTGGTCAGCAACACTAGTGACCTCAGTCTAATTGCCCCTTATTTAAGAGCTCTTTTTTATAAACAGGATTAGAAAAACATTAGTGGTAAATGAGTCAAGCAGACATTTAACTGGGCCAATGTGGTCATAGCATGTGCGCTAATAGCAAGTAAACATGTGATTTCAAAAATAAAAAGTCACCTTGCAAATAATACTTTTATGTCAAGCAGTCATTTAGCACCCTGTCATTTTACCCCTTTTCCTTCCAGTGTTGACTCTTACAAGATTATTTTTATAAAAATCTCAGATGATGACATTTTATTTTATGTTTGTAAAAGACACCTCTAGAGACTATACTGCTGTATTGAAATAAAGAGCTTTGACAACTGTAATCTAAGAAGAAATACTTACAAAATATAAACCTTGCAAAACAGG
>NW_015113447.1:27130-28814 GCF_001443285.1 Poecilia latipinna | reverse complement strand
ACAGGACAGAGACTCACAGGGAAACAGGAACACATTGAAAAACTCAAAAACACACAGAAAACCACGGATCATGACAGTCAAAGCTATCTCTGAATGGGTTATACCTTAAACTTTGAAAATGGGCTTTAGCAGCAGAAGATCTCACCAGATAATTTTCATGTAAGATATGAGCAGGAAGCAGAGGCTACATGCCTAACAGGCTCACCAGAATTGGAAAATTACTGATTGGAAAAATGTCTGTGTAGGGGATATGTTCCTGATATACTTTGGGCACCAAAGCATCAATGGAGCATTAATTAAATGCTGTGACCTATCTGAGTATTGATTATGAACAAGCCAATCCATTATTGAACAGTGTCCGTATGGTTACTTACCATGATAACTTTCCATTTCACAAAGTTTAAAATCATTTTAAAACTTTGTGTGTGCTTAAGTTTTTATTTACAGTAGTCCAATGGACTCTGGAGTACCAAGATATCAATCCAATAACACCTTAACACCAGTGATTTGCACTGACTGTGTAATGCTATCATTAAATATAACAATGGTTACATATATTTAATGTTCAAAACTCACTTTTGAAAATTAACCTCAAACCATAATCCTGGTCAGAAATACAAAGCAAGGCAAAGAAAATATGTAAAACCTCTACATTTAATTTCTGAGGCAATTCTATGCTAAATGTTCTTTTCTACTGGGTTTTTGACATTGTTTGTACTTATAATACAAATATAAATAATAGAAGATCTAGTAAATGTGAGAATGAAAACAACATTAGCTGAGGTACAGCTCAAATGAAGCTGGAAGTCCAGAGAAAAGATCAATGTGTTTGTGATCATGTGATAATAAAACAAACATTTGCTAAAGATAAATTTTGGGGTGCATAGACCACATAAAAGTTATTGTGACCCGTAACATAATGTCATACTGTTATCTAACTCACTGACCTGATCTGATAAGACAGAATTGCCCCCCTTTGTATGAATGCTGGAAATGATTATTTCCCCAATGGGTGGAGTCTGTAAAGCATTATGCCTGGGAAGACATAAATGAAACAGCAGACAGAAAGTGGAGACTTGGGGAGTAACCAGACCAGACAGTTGTGAGGTCATGGCAAGACACTGGAGTGTCACTTGTTTGGCAGCACTAGCTCTGCTATGCCGCTTGGCTAGCAAGGAAGCAGAGGCACAGAAGTACCCTCAAATGCCTCAGTATCCCCAGAAACCTGAGTACCATCAGACGCCTCAGAACCCTCAGCAGCCCCAGAACCCTCAGCAACCTCATAATCCTCACCCTCAGCAACCTCAGATTCCTCACCCTCAGCAACCTCAGAACCCTCAGCAACCTGAGAGCCCTCAGCAACCTCAGAACCCTCAGCAACCTCAGAACCCTCAGGAACCTCAGAACCCCCAGCAACCTCAGAACCCCCAGCAACCTCAGAACCCTCAGCAACCTCAGAATCCTTACCCTCACCAACCTCAGAACCTCCTGCAACGTCGACTTCAGAACCCTCAGCAACCTCAGATCCCTTACCCTCAGCAACCTCTGATCCCTTACCCTCAGCAACCTCAGAATCCTTACCCTCAGCAACCTCAGAACCCTCAGCAACCTCAGAACCCTCAGCAACATCAGAACCCTCAGCAACCTCAGAACCCTCAGCAACATCAGAACCCTCAGCAACCTC
>NW_015113447.1:17714-23325 GCF_001443285.1 Poecilia latipinna | reverse complement strand
GATCCCTTTATCTCTTCCACCTCAGATCCCTTACCCTCAGCAACCTCAGAATCTTTACCCTCAGCAACCTCAGATCCCCCAGGATCGTCAACTTAAGAGCCCCCAGCAACCTCAGATCCCTTACCCTCAGCAACCTCAGAACCCCCAGGAACGTCAACTTAAGAGCCCCCAGCAACCTCAGATCCCTTACCCTCAGCAACCTCAGAACCCCCAGGAACGTCAACTTCAGAGCCCCCAGCAACCTCAGATCCCTTTCCCTCTGCAACCTCAGATCCCTTACCCTCAGCAACCTCAGATCCCTTACCCTCAGCAACCACTGATCCCCCAGGAACGTCAACTTAAGAGCCCCAAGCAACCTCAGATCCCTTACCCTCATCCACCTCAGATTCCCCAGGAACGTCAACTTCAGAGCCCCCAGCAACCTCAGATCCCTTTCCCTCAGCAACCTCAGAACCCTTACACTCAGCAACCACTGATCCCCCAGGAACGTCAACTTAAGAGCCTCCAGCAACCTCAGATCCCCCAGCAACCTCAGATCCCCCAGGAACGTCAACTTCAGAGCCCCCAGCAACCTCAGATCCCTTACCCTCAGCAACCTCAGAATCCTTACCCTCAGCAACCTCAGATCCCTTACCATCAGCGACCTCAGAACCCCCAGCAACCTCAGAACCCCCAGCAACGTCGACTTCAGAACCCCCTGCTATTGCCATATGATGCTTCACAGCCTCTGTACCCTTCATACCCTAAGCCCCAAATACCTACGAAAAATCAGTATCCTCAGCCACAGACACCTGTTAAACCTCAGTATCCTGAGAGACCACAAGACCCTGTGATTCCCAGCACTAAAGGTTGTGATGTGCCACCAGCTTCAAGAGTACCATGTGGAGCTCCAGACATCACTGCCACTGAATGTGAGGCCAGAGATTGTTGCTTTCAACAATCTCTGGCCTTTCAAGGACAGTCTTGCTACTTTGGAAAAGGAGGTTAGTATTGAACTGGCTGCTCTTGTGAGACGAAAACTGAAATACCTTAGCCTGTAAAACATTTCATTCAAAACAAAAGTGACTAATCGGAAGTTCTTACAAGTGGAATTTGGTGTGTATAGTTTAACTTACCATATCCTGTCTTTTTTTTCCATTAGTGACAGTCCAGTGTACCAAGGACGGCCAATTTATTGTTGTTGTAGCCAAAGACGTCACCCTGCCCCACATTGACCTTGAAACAATCTCACTGTGGGAAGGAGGTCCAGGCTGCACACACGTTGACTCTAATTCCATTTTTGCTATCTATTTCTTTCCTGTTACTGCCTGTGGCACTGTTGTCATGGTAAAATCAAAATTAAAAAAATTGCTTTCATTTAGGCAATAATCCAGTTATTTTTCAATAATTAACCTTTTTGCCATTTTAACACATTGTAGGAGGAGCCTGGAGTTATAATCTATGAGAACAGTATGACATCTTCCTATGAAGTGGGTGTTGGACCTCTTGGAGCCATTACCAGGGACAGCAGCTATGAGTAGGTGAACATTAGAAAAGTATCATATTAATAAATATATAAGCCAGTTCAACACCCATTCTCTTTTCCAGATTACTCTTTCAGTGTAGGTACATTGGCACCTCAGTTGAAACTCTGGTGGTCGAAGTTCTGCTGTTGGATAATCCTCCTCTGCCAATTGCTGTTGGTCTTGGACCCATCAGAGTGGGTATGAAGTTGGGCAATGGCCAGTGCATTACAAAGGGTTGCAACGAAGGTCAGTATATGCTGCCTGCAAAGCGATGCAGATCATTTTTCAAACTTGGCTGTCGTAATGACTTGTGCATTTGGTCTCCCAGTGGATGCGGCCTACACCTCTTACTATCAGGACTCAGACTATCCTGTTGGCAAAGTACTGAGGGATCCAGTATATGTGGAAGTTCAGCTGCTTAACAAGACAGATCCCACACTGGTTCTGACTCTTGGACGCTGTTGGGCAACTACAGGCCCCAACCCTCATAGCCTGCCCCAGTGGGACATTCTGATTAATGGGTAACTAAAACACTTTTTTCCGCTATATTAGTAATGATAACAAGCTGGTTCTTTACATCTAAGTTAATTATGTTTATTAGAAAGATTTCTTAATGCTATTTGGATCTGACTGCGATGAGTGTTAAATTTTATTATGAACAGTGCTTAAAATTGAGGGAAAATTACCAATGATATTATAATAGACAAGTTTATCTGCAAAATAGAAGTACAAATTAACTTCTATAGATAAAATACATTTAAATCTCACAAAAGCAAGTACTGTGCAGAAGTCAGCAAGATGATAACGGAACATGCTGTTGTGTAGTGAACAAATGACCTTGTAATGATGCAAGTGACATTTCTACATTTCAGCAAGAAGCTATTCATAGCCATTGCAGTTTTAGGTTTGAGGCAATTTTTTTATTTTATCAACATGTCTGACTGGAAGTATTTTCAGTAAATTGAAGTCCTAGTCTAAGTATTCACTTGAATTTGTTAGAGAACCTGTGGAGGGCGCTAAAAATAAGGGTGATGGCATGAAGGATTTCCAACCTTCATGACTGGTGATGATGATGACTTATCACTGAAGATAAGTCATCAAAAATATCGGTCTAAGAAAAGGCTCAGCAATTATGGGAAGGGCTTGATTATTGAAATCGCATGACAGGGTAATCTCAGGCTCCCAGCAATTAATTTTCATCCTTTTCTCAAAAATTTCAGAGCTCAGCGCACACCATCTCTCTCTCATCGCTGCTATTGCTATGAGAGAGCTAGAGATGTGAATCGTGGTACTATCGGAGACGAGAAATAGCCCTCTCATAGGCTTCAAACGTTTTTCGAATACACTCACGGTTCCTGAACGGGAAGGAGTTGTTCGGACTGCTTTTTTTCAGAAAAGCTGACTGGGTATCTCAGCCTAAATGCCCCGGACTTACGCTTTAGCACTTCCGCATTTTTTTTTTTTTTTTTTTTTTGGCCACATAGACCACTTCCTGGAGCAGGCAACAGTATGTTAACAATAGCTCCTCGGTCGCTGCAGGACTGTTAATGATGCTTATAGAATTATTCAGAAGTCCTGAAGCGCTCCAACAACGACAAAGGATTTAATCTGGATGTGTCAAACTTCACAATAACTTAAAAGGTAAGTTAATAAATCGTTTGTATTCACCATAATGCCTTATGTCTGACGTAGCTAACAGGGACAAGCTTACAAAGACGCTATGTAAACGTTAAGTGTTTTGATTTTCTGTGCGATGATGTTATCTATCTATCTATCTATCTATCTATCTATCTATCTATCTATCTATCTATCTATCTATCTATCTATCTATCTGTATAGCCATATATCTATGTAGTGCCCAACTAGTAGCTATCAGTCGAAGCTGAAGTTAGCTTCCGAATGTAGCTTCTAATTCACATAATAGCTAAACATTACACTTTTTTACTATCTTGAGCATTTTTAATGTGTTGTATTATAAAACCTACAATACCCAGACATTTCAAACCTAACTGGATTATTCTGCACTAATAGCAGAATAAACATTTGTGAAACTTTCTAATTGATTTGTGAAATTTGTAAAATATTAATAAATTTCAGAACGTTTTTTGCATCTGGAACGCATTAAATCTGAATTAACAAATTGGCATTTGTTATTTTTAACTTTCTGTTTTCTTTCTTTTTTATATCTTTATTATAGCTGGAGTTGGACAGGAGTTTTGTTTTGTGACTTCCTTGAGGGAGGGATCGGCTGAGCTAATGCTACCAACAGCTTTTCCGCCTCCTGCTATTAACTTTTTTGATTTTCTTTATATAGAAAGTATTTCTATCCGTAACTCTGTTTCCATTTTGTATATTTTCTCTATTTTTTATTTTTACCTTAATGCTTCCCTGGTCAATCGAAGTGGCAATGTACATCCTCTTGATTACTGGCAAATGGAGAAGGACCTCGCTGAAGCAAACAGAAAGGGGCGGGGACGGACCACTGGCAGCCTCATACCTTATTTGGAAATAGGACCATTGCACTCCGGAAGTGAAGGGGGCGCTATTTCCTATATTATCCGCGATTTCCCGTTTTTATTTTCTTTTGATATTTGTGATATATTTTCACCTTTAGAAAGGAGTTGTACTCTCGGCATGTAGCCTATATAACTTGTATCTTTTATTTAATTTTGCTCAGCTCACAATTTTTTTTTAACAAATTCTGTAGTTTTCTGTGTACTTCTAAATCTCTTCTTCGTCGCATTTTTTCGGGCCTGCTACCGTCTCCAGTGGCGTGGAGGTGGTAACACAACTAATATAATTACATTAATCAGAATAGCACAAAGTCTTTATTATTTATTCATTTTTCATTTTCTTAAGGATGTAGAGCTAATTAAATGACTTAAACAAGACATCAAAGTGGTTCCAGTTTCTCTCTATGGACAACCTGTTGAAACTGAGGCAAATATTAAATACTTTGGGTCATTCCTGGATAGTCAGCTCAACTTTGCTAAAAACACTGACTATATATTTAAGAAATGTTTTCAGACTCAGAGACTCTATCTTTTAAGGAGACCCAGTGATCTTGGGGTCACCCAACTAGAGCTCGTGTAGAAGACAATGTTGAGTGTTTTAACTTTTCATCCCCTCGGCTGGTTTAGTCACATGAGCTGCACAATAACAGTCAAACTTTTAAGAATACTTTGAATGGCAGGTAAAACAACTCTGTCTCAACTGTTTGCTGAAAGAACATGGAAGACGGCAAGAAATTTCAGCAGAGAACGTCCATCCTCTTTATTCATCAGTTTGAACCTCTGAGCTCATGAAAGCTCAGAGGTTTCCCTCTGGTACCTAAGAACATTGATTACAAGTCATTTATTGACAGTGCAATAATCATTTTTAACCAAACTAAATGATAACATTTACCTGTTGCATGCTAAGTGTTTTACTCGATGCACAAATTGTTGATATGGTGTGTTTTATTTTATAGTTTTAGAGTCTGAGGAAAATTTCCACCTCAATAGACTAAATAGTTTCATCTTGTTTTTTCTTCTATATAAGACTCTACCAATAAAAAATCTCTCTAAATAATACATATAGCACCACATAAACAAAAATCAGAATCCGTATCTGTTTAACAATCCTAGTTGTTACAACCAGATTTGTCATTCTTTTATTAACCTTATTCATTTGTTTGTTATTGACTTTTGCTCAATTAAGTTTCTTATGTATACATTGTAAATGGTATTTTTATCATAGTTGATCATGTTGATTTTCATGTATCCTTATTTAATTTATTCCTCCTATAACTGATGGAGATATATAGATATTATTTATAATATATAAAGGTCTTGTTTATGTCATTTAATTAGCGCTACATCCTTAAGAAAATGAACAAATATGTTGTTTTATAATTTATCTTTTACGATGCCAGTGTTGTGTGTATGTTGTGTGTGGGTGAGTAAGATGTGTGGCAGCCGTCCTCCAGTCGGAAGGGGGCGCTGCGTGCTGAAACCCGCATGCTTTGGGAGCGAGTGAGAGACGATATGTGTAGCAGAGTGTGTGGACCATAGACATAATATAAGGATAGACGCCTCATGGACCGCTCTCGCCTATTGTCGCTGACG
>NW_015113447.1:11210-13703 GCF_001443285.1 Poecilia latipinna | reverse complement strand
AAACAGATCCCAGGAACAACATTAGACATCTCAGTCCAGAAATGTGCAGTTCTAGGCACAGCCAAGATACTGCGCAGAACCCTCGAGCTCCCAGGCCTCTGGTAGAGGACCCGAGCTCAGAGGATGAAAGAGACCACCCACGGAGGGTGAGAGGGGAATTTTTTTTTTTATATATATATGGCATTGAAAGTGTACATGGAACGACATAACCAAGTGGCGGGCATAGTGTACAGGAACATCTGTGCAGAATATGGACTGGAAGCCCTGAGATCGAAGTGGGGAACACCCCCAAAGGTGGTGGAGAATGACCGAGCTAAGATCCTGTGGGACTTCCAGATCCAGACAGACAAGATGGCGAACCAACCGGACATTGTGGTGGTGGATAAAGAACAGAGGAAAGCCGTTGCGGTGGATGTAGAAATACCAATTGACCACAACATCAGGAAAAAGGAGCATGAGAAACTGGAGAAATACCAGGGCCTCAGGGGCCCTCGGGGCAGTCACCCCCAAACTGGAGCAGTGGTTAAAACAGATCCCAGGAACAACATTAGACATCTCAGTCCAGAAATGTGCAGTTCTAGGCACAGCCAAGATACTGCGCAGAACCCTCAAGCTCCCAGGCCTCTGGTAGAGGACCCGAGCTCAGAGGATGAAAGAGACCATCCACGGAGGGTGAGAGGGGAATTTTTTTTTGATAGATAGATAGATAGATAGATAGATAGATAGATAGATAGATAGATAGTATATATTACCTTATATTATGTCTATGGAGTGGACCATAGACATGAATACGGTGTGGACGACGACCGGAGCAGCGGCTACTAAAACAAAAAAGTCTGTGCAGCCTTCACCTGTTCGCCGGAGCTATTAAAGTTAACCTCTAACCACCTGCGTGCCACCGCGTGGTTTATGAACAGGGCGAGTGAGGCTGTTAACCCCGAAGTCGAGGCTTCAGGCATGGAGGAAGCTTTCCCCTGTGTTTTCTGACCATCGTCAAAGGACTGAGCAGGAACGGTTAACACCAGGAATGGCGGAATTAATAGCAAATAAATACTTTGTGGTATTCTGATTTAGTAATGTAATTATATGAGTTGGGTTACCACTTCCACCCCACTAGAGGCAGTAGTAAAAAGATGCAACGAGAGAGCAAATTTAGAAGTATACAGAAATTTACAGAATTTGTTTTAAAAAAACTGTGAGCTGCGCTGAATTAAATTAAAGAGACAAGTTATACCGAGAGTACAACTCCTTCCTAAATGTGAAGATATATCACAAATAAAGAAAATATAAACGGGAGATCGCAGATAATATAGGAAATAGCGCCCCCTTCACTTCCGGGAAGTTAGGACAATTTCAAGGGCCCCTGACCAACAGGGGGCCCTCCCACATTTTTTTTTTCTTATGGACATACAGAAAAAGATGGGGACCCTGTTAATTACGAAATTAATCAAATAGTGTTTTTAAAATTGTTTTAGTAGTCAAAATTAAATGTTACCACTCCCAGACCAAAAAACGCACATTTATATTTGCCCTGAACACCCCCCTGGATCTGCATGAAATGGTTCGTTCCTGCTCAGCGTGCTTGACGGTGACGGTGTTCAGCAGCAGTCAGTAGAAGACAAGATCGTGGCAGTTACTATGCTGCCAAGAAAAAGAATAAAGTTAGGGTTTCAAAAAGAAAGAGAAAAAAGACAAGAGCCCAGTTTTTCTCCAAGAGAGGTGGGTAGACTGTGCTAGATTGTCAACCATTTAGCTTAGCTATAGCTATATACAGACTACTGTTTGCCTCCATTTCACTAACATTTAATGAAAGAAGGGAAGAATTTAATAACACATTCATATATTTAACTTTCCCCTGTACCTCTTACCACGCTTAACAACAGATGAGTCGGTCAGCAGCAGCTCTAACCCGGATACCAGTATAACCTTTAACCCTGTCCCAGTCAAAAAGGTGAGCAATCTGTGTGGATTTTTCCTGTCTCTATACTCTTTTTACAGTTGCACAACAAAAACAATTTATTTATTACTCACAGAAATTCAAATAATCTTTACAAAATTGTCCTGGTTCTGATTGGTTGTGTTTGGTCAGAACCTTGCATTTCTTTAGACTGCAATAGCAACTCAAAGAGGAGGTGGAGATTGATCTTTTCACAAATTATATGGTTTCATAGCAAACTGTCACGACATGGTGAGCTTTAACAAATGTAGAAAAACCATTTTTTATTAACAAAATACAACAACGTAGCATTTTTTGAGAAGTTTGTATTGCTTCATGTATATTTTGTGAATGTTGTTGGAGGGGAGAGGCATTTCATTGAGCTAAAACTAATAAAAAAAATTAAGCAACCTATTATTAGCATGCAGTCTGTGGACTGTTGCATGTAAAATTCACTAGCAGTGAAATGTTCGCTGGAGATAGGCACCAGCACTCCTCATGACCCCACAAGGGTGTACAGAAAAAATGTATGTATGTATCTATCTATCCATCCATCC
>NW_015113447.1:0-7687 GCF_001443285.1 Poecilia latipinna | reverse complement strand
TGTTCCCTTATACAACTGCCAGAAGAGATTATTGAAATAAAGGCACTTTTTGCGATTTTATTTTAAGTATAAACAGGATAACAAAATGAAAAGCAGTTACTCATGTCTCTGATCTTGCCTTAATAGATTTAGGCACACTGCCAAAGACTTCCTGTTTTTATGTTTGTTTTTTTCTGTCAAGTTTTCCTGGAATAGGTCACTGAGGTAAATTCTGCAGTTTTCAGTGCAAATAACTTTATTTGATGTGCATTACTTAATATTTATTTCATAAAGTGAACTGAACCAAACTGAATGTAATATAATTTAAAATGTTTGTACTTATTTAAAATTCAAAATGAAGCCATTCTTATGAGTCTAGATTGTAAATCATGTGCATGTGTTTATTAAAAGACAAATTCATAATCTGGAAAAGTGTTCAAGAAGTTTATTTTTAATATTTCTCTGCTATTTTTTTTTAAATAGATAATAATTGGTCAAGTCTCTCCTTGCTCTCCTGAGCCCTTCTGTCTTCTGCTTCTCTTTGTAATCGCATATCTTCATTTATCAGTTCAAGAAGCTCCAAGCTTTCGCTTCGCCTCTTCTGGCCTCTTTTAATAACACCACCTTCCTCTTCCTCTTGAATTTTTGGCCCCTGTGAACAAGTGGCTGTTTTGGTCCCTGAGGGAGATGAAATTCCCCATCTGCTCCTTGGTCCCTAAAACAAATGGGGAAATTAGGGTAAAGTGACATGTCTTGATTAACATTGATACTGTCAAGTATGTTTCTTGGCTACCAGGTTTATGTGTAGATAAGTTTATATATTTCTGTGAAAATACCAAGATATCACAAGTGCTTTGTTTTATACTGAGATTTACTTACATTTCAACGTTAACTTTTTATTGTGTTCGGTAGAGAAAGCTGTTCAAAAATAATAATAATAAAAAAATATACAATATTATAAGTTGAAGGACAGTTCTACAACAAAGAATAAAGGAGGAGATTTATTCATTATCAAATACAATCTTCAGCTTTCATTAAAGACATTACAGTTATATCTTAACTAAAAATATAACGATGAACACGCTTTTACGGCAGTTAAGGACTTTGAATTGTCAACCAAAATGATTTCGTGAGGAATAAAATCTTTCAATACAACATACATTAACCGCGCTTAATTGTATCTGTGTTTGTCTTGCATTCATCAGTGAAAAGCCAATTTTCAAAACAATGTGTCGTGAGTCATGTGTTTCCTCAATCGCGATGCCAGCTGATAACTGTCAAGCTGAGTTGGATAATAATGTAACGCTAACAGAGAGGTTAGGCTAGCATTAGCATTTTGGCAAATTTTAGCTTATACACCAGTTTTAACCTACTAAATGGATTAAGTCCATGTTAGTCAACATGCTTGAGATTCTCCACATGCCATTAATATTATCTTAGCTAAGTTTAGCATTGATGCAAATGTTCAGCATCAGAACACTGGGTTCCAACGGATGGGCACACTTTGGCAGTCCCCAGTTAAATTTCTTCTGAAATTTTCTAGTTATGCTGTGCTATTTGTCTTAACACACCCACGTTGACCCCAGTATTACTCCGTCTCCATCCAGATGTCCATATGCAGACGATCGCTACCTCTCCACACTGGTTCCAGTGGGTCCTTCATCTGGTCTGGAATTTCCAACTCACTACCGACGTTTCATTTTCAAAAAGTTTACCTTTGTGGACACCAATTCAATGGAACCCCTAAGAGAATACGTAAGGAATGCAGCACTCTGACAAAAAAAACACTGTTATTACATATTGTTATTTCTAATAATGTTTTTCTTCTTCAGGTATACATTCACTGTAGCACAGCTGTGTGCGTTCCAGAACATGGTGTAAGCTGTGAACCATTATGTCACACTATAGGAAGTAAGTGATTCATTTAAAAACCTTGAAAAATATAATGATCAACAGACACCCAGATGTGACCACAGTTCTCATGTCGTTGTGCAGAGAGAGACACCGAGGCTGCAGAGGAGAGGAAGGTTGACCCAAAGGTTGTGGTTTCATCTGGACAAGTGATTATGACTGCCCCTCGGGTGAGCAGAGGCAACCTCAGCAATTCAACCGGGAACATTTAGAAAAAAAACACTTTTAAAAATAAAGCAAGTTTTTAAAAATAAAAAAAAAAAAAAAAAAAAAGTAACTATGTATTTCTAAGTAAATGATCGCACAATATATAACCAGCAGTTGATTCAGTTTTGAAGATAGGATGATTGGTTCATGTTAGTCCTTCATATAAAAGTTGTTAACTTGACAACTGTGATGTTTGCACGCTAATAAAGAAATACACTGGATTGGAGTCGATGTCGCTTTACTAGTCGAGTCATACGAAATGCTTCTCATACAGCAATACATGGTTACAATCCGTCTATGGATGTTATCCGTTCTCTACGACACACGTGCGCACTTGAATCTCAGTCTTTTCTCTGGTGCGTTCACTGACAGTCTGTAACATAAATGTATAAGCACCGCTGTATACATTACAACATCTTTAAAATTGTATTTAATGGTTTCATTGTACGAATTTGAATTGTTGTATGAATTCTCCAAATATATCAAGCATGGAAAAACCAAACTGCATTGCAGGAGCACCCCAAGTTTAAAAAGTAATCGTTTAAAACTTCTGTTGACAAACTGCATGAATTAAAATGTAAAACAAATAAAAAAATCACAAGCTTGTAATATTGATGAATAAAAACAGGTTAATGATATTTATGCTAAAATGTGCCTTGATAAAGATATGATCTTTATCTATCTATATGCAAAACATAATATTTTGTATGTGTTTTATGTGAATCTAGATCACAAATATGTTTATGAGCTCACATGTACGACATCCAGTCATAACAAACCTGAGACTTTCACAGAAAGTTGGATTTACAGAGTTTAAATTACACACGGGTGGACTCTATTTACGGATTATGTGACTTCTAAAAGAAATGAATTGCACTGGGTTTTATTTTTGAGTATACAGTTAATCAACATGAGCCCCACACTTTTCAGACTTTAATTTGAAAACCACTCTTTTTCTTTCACTTCACAATCATGCACTACTTTGAGGTGGTCCACCCCTTAAAATCTCTGTATAATAAATCAAATTGATAAATCCAATAAAACAAAATGTAACAAAAGTTGAAGACAGAAGAATTGCTACAAAATGTTTTATATATATACATTGAAAAAAACTATTTCACACATAAGTTAGAGGCAGGGGGATCAATATTCTTGCTACTGTGACTGAACAAAATAAACATTTAGGAGCAAACAAAACCCGCGGATCTGACTTTTAAAAGGTTACTGTGACCCAAAGAGTCAACAGAAGACACTGGGACAGATCAAGGACAGTCAGAGGTGGCTTTCTGCCCAGGTCAGAGGGCGCCACAAAGAGAAATAATAAATGTAACTGTTGTATACTGAAGGATTTTCAGGAACTTAATTGTTTATCAAGTTAACTGAGAAGACTAATGGGTTGTTTCTGCTTCTTACAGATTTCATTTGACCCTCTTTGGTTTATAATCTTACATTTAACCTTTCAGTGCGCTGAACAAACTCTTTAAACACAATTTGAGATTCAAAAAAACATTTATTTCATTTAGGAAAACATACAAAACAGCATTTCCAAAGTAATTTGGCTTGAGAACCATCTTAGGCTAAAACAGAAGTGAAAAGCATAATATACAGACCGGTCAAACAAGAACTTAAGTAATCTACGATGATTTGGACACTTCAAATTTTCATCCACATACCCTATCCTAATTATTATCAGATTAGTTCTAAATATTTCTGAATAATTACAAATTAAGTTGTTTTTTTTTTGATAGAATTGGCTACATTGGCTGGTGGTATGCATTTGATTGTGTGGTGAAGGACGACATGGCAAAGAAAGAGGAAGAAGGGTGGCGCGTGTGCTTCGTATGCAGGAGCATTAACTTTGTTTTCTGCTGTTATTACCAAACTGTAAGCCTGGTAGGTGAATGGTTTTTAGCAAGCAGAAACCGAAAATGTTTTATTGTGCTGCAGGAATTTTTTTTTTTTTTTTTATGTATTGTTAGTGTATTGTTTTTGAGGGCTTCAAAAATGGTTTATAAAAACATACTTTCTGTATAAACATTCATTTAAAAACATAATTCACAGTTAACCAATTCTTATGCACCAACTACAAGTGAATTGCTATAATTAATCAGTATAATGCTACCGGAGTACCAGTTTACTGCAACTAATACACGAGTTCTGAATTACTGAAGAAATTAAATCTCATTCCAAATATTAAAACATACAATTTTTCAGTGAAACTTCAATCATTTGAATTATATGTTGTTGTTTTTTTTTTTTACCTAAAATAAAGAAAATTACCTCCATAAATTAATTTGAAAAACTTTGAAGCTTTATTTTACAAGAAGAACAAAAGGAAAGCATACAAATAAGAAAAGATTTAATTACAAAAAGTCCTTTGCACAGTAATAAAATGCATTTATTGTAGTAATAATAATAATAATAAAAATAAAATGTCTAAAACAACAATCTTCTACGAAGGTGAGAAGATTACCACAAGAAAGCCATACATCTGAGAAGCATGCACATTGAAATGGAAGACACCAAAATGTTCAGGTTAAACACAATAAACCAACCCATAAAAATCTATATTAAAAAACTGGACTTTATCTACCATGTCCTTGATCAGATTTATCTGATCATTTGTCAGTACGTGTGTTTATCTGAAGAGGAATAATCAGAAAATCAGACTCAGAGTGTTTCTAATATTTACCAGCTGAAAGTGAATTATTTCCAGATGAAAGTAAAGAACTCCTTATAAGGCACAGATCATCATTGATTGTCTTGAATCAGAAGGAATGAGAACAGGTGTGCTGTATTGCTTTCTTTTTATGTACACATTTTGAAAACATAATTAAACATTTGTGGAATTGTATCTCTAGTTACATAAAAATAACACAAAAACAACAACAGCATAACTTGCAAACTGCAGCTCTAAGTCCTTAGTTGCTTTTTTCTCCCGCTTACAAATGTTAAAACATCAACAGGAGTGTGAGCTGTGTGTCCAGTCTCCTCTGCTCCATGTCAGTCTGACTTATCTTTCTTTTTGCTGCCTCCTAGAGGAACTTTGTTGACTACTGCAGACCCGACCGCGGTCACGCCGCCAGCCACGGCACACACTCCCCCCTTCACCAGCCCCACTCCCATTACAGGCACGGCAGCTACAGTGCAGACAGCTGTCTTGGTGAGGTCCAGGCTCTTTCCTCCTATCCAAGTCACGCCACCCACTGTAGCTTTGGTGGCTCCATATAACCCCCCCGCCAACCTGCCGAACATCCCCGGCTGTGTCTGTGGGTGGTCCTTGTTGGCATCTGATTTAAAACAACAAAACCAACATATTGTGAATTGGTTTAATCAGCGACAAAAAAGTTATAAATACTATTACTTTTACTTTAATGATCAATTTGTTTTTGAAAGACGGATTGTTTACTCTGTGACTACGAGAGCATCTCCGTAAATAAAAATATCAATGAATAGTTTAGTGATTTAATCAAAAGCATAAACACAGTGAAATGCTTCAAGTGTTTGCTTCATTAATTTTCAGGCTAGCTAATTAAAAACTTTAAATTCTGTTTGTTAAAAAAATAATAGTAGATAAAGACAATAAAATCTTTATTTTTTTTAAACTGAAATGTGCCTCCACAAACATATGGAAGACTGCTAATTTGTCAGTTGTCCAGCAGGCAGCTAATAATATTATGTACTATATATAAAGAAGGTGAGCCACACCAGAAGGTGATTAGGCTGGCTGTTCACAAGAATAGAAGATGAGTGGAATAAAGAAGGATAGTGGAGAAAGACACAGAAGCAAAAGGGATCATTTCAGCCTTGAGACAAATGTGAATCAAAGCCCATTCAAGAGTTTGGGGAATATTCACCAGACCTGGATTGAGACTGGAGTCAGTGCTTCAAAAGCTACCGCACAGGTCCAGGGTGAAGTTCTCACAATCATTTAGGACACCATGCCATCTGCTGGCGTTGGTGAGGTTTTTCCTCTAAACATTTAAACAGTCTGAGAAAGACCAGTTAAAGAGTTTGTGTGTTTTTTTTAGTTTTTTTTTTAGTTTTTGATAACTTACTTTACGACATTTGAGCAAATTGGAGGCATTTTTTGTGGCGTACTTTAAAGCAACACCTCAAACTGCTTTCTTGTGTTACATCTTGTTTAAAAAAAAAAAAAAAAAAAGCAAAATAAATCAGCAAAGGTATTAGGAAGAGAAGCGTGAACCTCCACAAGTCTGATTCATCCTTGGATACATATTCCAGCCGCCTGACAGTGCCACGTTCTTCTGTTTAAACATTTATATGGAAGTATAAACACCAGGGAAATATTCAGCCATTGTACCGTTCAGGAAGGACGAATGTGCTTTGGTGCCAAATGTACATATCCACCCAAAGGACAAACGCAAACAACCTTGTCAGGAGGCTGAAGCTGCTGAGAGTGTCAGTATCCACAATGAAACAAGCAATTCACCAACACGGCCTGGAAAGCCTGTCAGAAAAATGGCTATTGATCTAAAAGCAGCAGCAACAACTAAATAAGATTACAGTTTCCAAATGCCTTCAGGGTTGAAGACATGCACTGCATTTCTACTCTGTTCTACTCTCGTCCATGGGTGTCCAGTTCCTTTACTCAAGGCCTGGTATCCTGAAAGTTTAGATGAGCCTCTGCTCCAACTACCTCAACACGATGTCAAAGTTCTGGAGAGGCTCGCAAATTAACCATTATTTGATCCAGGTGTGTTGAACCAAAGAAAAAAAATTCAAACTGATTTTGAACACCTCTGCTATTACATTTGAGGGAAAGAGAGGGAAACTTGCAAACCCTGCTGTGAAGTAGTCCGTTGTGAAGTGCAATGAATGAACGTTCTAGCAAACTACTGGTGACGCTTGTACAAGGACACCCTGGACAACTGACCAAAAACACACTTAAAATGCACAGGTAAAAAATATTTCACTGTATGCTAAATTCTGGCTTGGAGGAGTATGTTCATGAAAAACATTTCTCTCGCATTATTTTAGAAAAGATAAATAATTCTGCTCATTCAAACTGAATCAAAGCGGAAAAGTTTAGTTTTATTTCATGCCTGACACGGTAAAGGAACACAGTTTCTGAAACATGATGGAGCTTTTACTTGGAGAACAGCGATAGAAAGTATGTTTCCATAACAGAAACAAGTCCTGTAGTGTTTGCATATTTTTTCAATGCTATTCATGCCTTTCCGTATATGACTCCTTACATATGTCAGAGAAGTTCATTAGGTTTAGGTGATTCTCAAGGCTGCATTCCTGCATTGTAATTTAGACTCAGCATGCCTTCACATTAATTTAACCAAATCCAGCCTGATTATTTTTTTCTTCATTAAATATTAAAAAAAGTCAGTTTAAGTCAAAACTTCAACCATGTTCTTGCCCTTGAGTGTCTTATGAGATGACAAAGGAGATTTAGAGCTCAGCTTACCTGTAGCTTCTGGCTCATCTGTGTGGCATGCAGGCATGTCCTCAGGCACCTGCTCGGCCTGACTCATCTGAGAACAAAAATAACAAAATTACCAAGGTGACTCAAGTAGTTACACGTATGCAGTGACGATTACAGCTGGAGGGATTTTTT
>NW_015113446.1:229973-258302 GCF_001443285.1 Poecilia latipinna | reverse complement strand
GTGTGTGGATGTCTGTGGAGTGAGGTAAATATTGAATTGGATGCGGGTCTGTGATTTTATTGAGTTTTGCCAATTTCATTAGTTGTTTATCTAATAAATGTTGTTATATTTGGACTTGGTAAAAAGTGTCTTTGTCTTTATGATTCAGCTGATAAAATGACGACATCAAGGAATCCGGGCAGAAGAGAGAATAAAACGACCCAAAAGATTTTAATTATTCTTCTTCTGATTTAAATGAACAGTTTTAACTTTCTTTAATAGTGGTCTTAAAAAGTCTTAAATTTGAGTTGTTTCATGCAGATACTGATTTCTAGAGTTAGCGATGCTAACTGTGCTAATTGAAGTATTACGACCTGGTTTTACTTCTGCGTTGTTTTGCATTGCTCACTCTCACACCGTGTGACGTAGCCTCTCTTTTTAAATCAGTACCTTTCACTCATTGCAGGAAGCATTGCTAGCAACATTTAGTTTCCAAATATTGATACCGGCAGATCAGAACATTACAATTACCGTATATTAGAAATCAATCAGAATATTCTAACCAACATGATGCAGTACTCCAGTACCATCAGTACTCACTCCATGATGGCTAAGCAAGCCCAGAGCCCGATGACGGAGCTCTCCGTCGGTCACCGACCGCGCCATTTTGGGCTCGTCTTCGCCGCACCCCTCCGTTTCCGAGAAGGAGGAGCCCTCGCCGGCCTCCGCCACACCGGCCTCCTGGTGAGTGGGGCTCCCGCTGCTCCTCCCGCAGCCCTGCGCTGCCTTCTGGCTGCTGCACGTGTCCAGACTGCTGGAGGACGGGGATGTGGTCAGGCTGTCGGAGTCCAGCTGCTTCTGCAGAGCCGAAGCCAAGGAGTCCAGGGGACAAACCAAGGGTTTCCTCTGCACACCTGGATGCTGGGAGACGCTGCCCTCACCACAGGGTAGACCATCTACACTCAGGCTCTCTGGGCAAACAAACGTACAAGTCACATGAAAACTGAGTTCTTAGTAGGACAGGGATTTATGTAGAGTTTGCACAATTATAAACGACTACAGTCTGTTCACTCAACTACACAAATGCTAAGAAACGATGCTCATCTAATCTGACCAGAGGTTTAACCAGAGAAACAACCAAGAGGTCCAGTGGTAACTCAGGAGGAGCTGCAGAGATTCTCAGCTCAGGTGGGGGATGCTCTTAGCTTTCACACCACAAATCTGGATTTTTTTTTGTCCACAAGCTTGGTGAGATGAAAGCCATTGTTGAAAGAAAGCAAGGAGAAGTCATGAGAGCAGCATCCTGCTTTAGGGATGCATTTCATCATTGGGAAAATACATACATTTTTATAAATCACCATTTATTGACATAAAATTGTTTTGATTTTATAAATGTGGCAGGGAGCTGGTTGAACTTTGATGACCTCTGGAAACATGTCCTAATATCTTTAAACAAACTATTTGCTGCACAAATGTTTGACACCAGTTTCATTTGATTTGAAGAAGGGGAGTAAGGAAGACAAACTTCACTCAGATGGAAGCTGGTCCAAAAGTGATGCAAACATGGATGATGTTAAATATAAAGAAACGCGGGAGACAAAACAGAACCGGAACCAGAACCAGAGATTGATGAAGAGGTTCAACTTCCAATCACCCTGAAAACAACAGGAGCTACACAGACCTGGCTTAGAGCAAACCATATTTATTTATCTAGAAGAATCCCCTACTCAGATTTCAAACCTAAATCCAATTCAGAATCGCTAATAAGAGTTGAAAGTTATCGACAGACATTTTTGGGAAACTTTGCACTGAAGGATCAACAACAAAATTCAGACTGAAGCTGAGGCAAACCCAGCAGACCTGCAGCTGTACGTGTGGTTTCACACCGAGGACGGAGAGCGAGGGTTAGGTGAACACTTTCACATCACATTTTCACTTGTGAAACAAAAAGGTTCAAGGGTTAGTAATACTTTTATGTGTATGTAAAGAGAGAGAGGCTTCAGTACCGTCCGCTGCGAGCCTTTTGGACTCATCTATTCTGATCAGCTTCTTCTTCACTTTCCGAGTGGAGTTGACCAGTTTGTGGAGCCTTTTGAATGTCGGAGATTCCTCCTCATTGTCAGACTGCTCAACAGGCTACAAAAAAATAAAAAATAAATTATTGTTGATATTCCCATCTTAATTTAATTGAACATTTTCTAAAGTTTACAAACAGTAACACAGCCTGCCTCTACTTCTTGTTACAGAACATGGTTGCGTATAAATACACTGCAGGAAACCACAGAAGTATTACTGCGCATCAAGCAGATGGCAAACCATTAAGCTACGTGTGAAAGCAAGGCTAAAATCAGGTGTGTGAAAAGGCACGGGTGTGTGCTCGGAAATAACGCCAACCACCGTCTGAACTGGAAAGCCAGCGGCGTGTCTAAGGTCTGACCAGAACGAAGGCAGCGAGTGTGACCCAGAATACTCATTTGGAGACAAAACGACAGCCGGTTATAAACAGAAACTTCAATATGAGGGGAAATTAGAGAGAAAACACCAAATGAAGTTCATCAGAAGCAGAAAGGACGTTCAGATGAATCTGAAAAATGTGCCCTAATTGCCCCACTGGTGCATAAAAGAGCTGTGGCATGCATAACAGTGGCCCTGTGCTGAATCCGGCCGCCCGCTGCAGCACAATGGGGGGTTAGCGCTTTGACAGCAATGAATAGGAGTCCAGCCGGAGCCCTGCGGTTGGGAAAGGGCCCCGAGCTGCAGAGCTTTAGAGGGGCCTCGGTTCACCACCGGGACACGGGCAGAGCCAAAGAGGGGAAGTGCTGTCAACAGCTCAGCAGCCTTGGCAACAGCAAACCAGAGGCGCCGCCGCTGCGTGAGTTAGCGATTCAGAGGTAAACAACGAGCGAGGGCCCTGGAGAGCGGAGAGACTCACGGTGCAGCTGAACGAGTCGTTTGGACCGGGCCCCGAGGGGTCCAGGGACTCGGGGGTGTCGCATCGGCTCGTCTGTCTGCTCTGGGTCTCGAACTCCTTCAGCTGCAAAGAGAGACAGAAGCATTTCGGTTGGTTCAGTGAGACAAGGGAAGTTTGTCGTAACAAGCAGTTAATTAATTAAGCTCATGATTAAATTATAAAAGTCCTGAAGGAGAATTTTGTTTACAGAAACCTCATAAATCCTTTTATTTGTCATTTCTATTGTTTTATTTGTTTTGGATATTTAAAATGTCTTCCAGCTCCAGTTTTAAAAGTTAATTGGAATTGAAAGTTTATTATTATTATGCTGTTACCATTATGTTTACTTCAACATGTTCAGAAAACAAGAATATTATCGTTTATCGCAATAAATTCTAGAGCATTTTATCACTCGGAGTCATACAGGTAAATATGGTTTACAGTTCAACAGCGGAGAAGAGGATGGGACACATTTCATTTATGTTTTTAGGTTAAATAAAACATACAGATGCATCTCAATAAATGAGATCTTCAGTAAATTCAACATGTGAAACATTTTTCACACATTGACGTATCTAAAACATTTATTTTTAATCTTAGTTTTGATGATTATTATAACATCATAAAGTGTGAATATAAATGAGCTTAGACAGGATTTTTTAAAGTCCAGACATGCAAAGTTATGGCTACGCTAACACTACTGAGCTAATGGTCGTCAGTCCTTCAGCAAAAGATTTGAGCCAAAATGGGTCAGTGCTGGAAAAGCTGGTTGTTTACAGAATACTGGATCAACATTTTTTTACAGGAAAGTTGTGTGGAAGGAAAAAATGTGGAACCATATGTTTACAAATGACTCTGTAACAAAAGTACCCAGGAAATGTGCGCTGTTAAACTAGCATGAGCTTCCACAACACCTCAGCAAGGTGTTGCTGCAAGGATGCAGCAATTTATGCAAAAACAACCCAGATATGGAGTAAAAACATTGCTTTTTATTGATGTTATGGAATATTAAACTTATTTCAGAAACAGAATTTGGAGTTTTGCTCAGCTGCATTCATCAACATTTACATAAAGACATGAAATAAACCACCCTGTCTTTACTGAATCTACATAATGAGTTTCAGTTCTGATCATCCTTGATGATGTCATGTATTTATCTCCACCTGTTTGCTCATTTTAACTTTTTTTTTTAAAAGAAACTTTTTTTTCTAACAGGTCTTTGTTGATTATATTGTCTCAATTCACTGTAACTTTTCTATTTTGCGAATACAATATTTATGACTCCATACCCGTGCGAGCGCTTCCTCTATCGAGATCATATTCTCCTTCACCATCATCATCAGCTGAATACGCTCTTCATCGCTCATCGTGATCTCGCTGGCAACGAAGCCAACATCGTCACCTGAAACAAACAAGCGCAGTGTTTAAATCAGCAGGACAAATAATAAAACACTGAGCTATATTGTTCAATAACTTGTATTAATCACATTATTTTCCTGGGTTTTGTTTTACCTTTTGAAGTCTGGCGCATCACTCCCTTCTGTGACTTGCGGAAACTCTGCCATAAAGACTTGCTCTTTTTCCTCGCATCCCATTTTCCTGAAGAGAAACACGCAAGGAGCACGCCTTTTTAATTTGGCATTAAAAATGAAAACATGATTACGATATTTACAGGAAGAGTCGTGGAAATCTGTGGACTCCAGTAAAAAGTTCTTCTTACCTCCTGATCCGTCGTCCGAGCTGGATTTGTGGACAGGAAACCTGAAGACATTAAATCCACATTTAACTTTTGAATTGTTTAGATGTAAAGTCAAACCCCCGACCAGAGCCAGTACCTTCGATCCAAAATTATTCTCTTCATCCTCAATCCCTTTTCACCATTTTCCACCCCCTTATCAAGAAGTCTTGTCTGTCTTCTCCACTTACGTCAGATTCACAGAGAACAAGCTCGTGAAAACCCAAAAGGAATCACAAAGGCGCACTGTGCCTCATGACAACAGCAGGGCAAATTAAAGCGGTGGAAGCGGACGAAGCAGAGTCTGTGCTGCTCCGCGTTGATGAACAGAGGTCAGCGCTCTGTGGCCATCCCTGGAACAATGGAGGCTTTTTCTCTTCTGGTTGGGGTTTTGTGGCAGCAGCAGCAGCAGCAGCAGCAGCAGCAGCGTGGCGTCTGAATTCCCCACACACTTTCACACTCAGTCTCTGTCTCTCTGTCTGTCTCTGGGCTCTTTGTTATGCATGACTGTCAGTCCCTCCCTCAGCTGACTCCTGTTGTTGTTTCTGTGCATTTGCCTTCAAACAGATCAGACCTGCTTTGTGGTAAATCAGGCATTCAGGTCAACCATTCTCTTCACAGAATACAGAGAGCAACTACAAGCTACAGAAATAAATAATTGTCTTATTTTATTACTATTTTATAGAAGCCAAATGCAAATTAAGCCCTTTTTATAGCAGCTGGCTGCATGTTGCAGTTGAGGGGCCTGCTGACCATCACCCTAATCTTTAACTCCACATGCAGGTAATGAGCTGGGCGGCTCTGAAACAACATTACTAAAATATTAGCAACAGCTTCCACATTAAAGAGGATTGATAACAGTGCATTAATGCTTAGCTGTGCTGCGTTTACTGATCAAAACTGGATTGGATTTCTGAGTTTTTGACAGGTCAGATACCGGTGAGTATTGGACAAATTTCTAATCCATCATAGTCAAGGTGGTTTTGCATTTGAGATTTTTAACGTCATTTTATTTTATCTAGGTTTTTGTTTTTATAACCCGTGTCCTGCAGTGTGAGCTAAAATATTTTCTTTAAAAAAGGCTGCTGCATTTAGATTATATTCTAGCTATACTACAGCATTTCCTCATCACTACTCCTAAAAAAAGAAGCTAGTTTTATGTTCTGCTGTGCATGATTACATAAAAAAATGGATTCATTATTAATTTAGCCTCAAATAAATTCAGCAGAAAGTGGAGATTTGCACAGCCTAGACAAGGACAACAACAGATCTAATTATGCTCCCTTCTTGTTTGGCAGCTAATTGTCAGCTTCCTGAGGTAAATCCCACCAAGAAATTTAGGAATAAAATTAGATTTTTAACTGCAACGTTGGGATTTTAAGAATAAAATGTGAGAAATAAAAATGTCTTTGATTTGATTATTTTTTCAGGCTTGTGAGGTTATTTGCAACAATATGCTTTCAGCCCACTAGGGGGCAGTATGCACATCTTCTGAGTGGATGTGAAAGTTGAGTAAATTCTTTTGTTTCCTACAACTGCATCCAGATTTATGATAAGACTGGTAGTTAGAATGAAATGTCTGAACTTTCAGTCTCTCTTCCTCTCTCAAACAATCCTGATCGATTAATCACGACTCTTTGGCATTAGTCATCACCTATGTCCGTTTTTCTAAATCTGATTCAGCTTTCTAAGGAAAAAAAAAATGTGAGTAATCCTTATAAACCTTCGGAAGAGACAATGAAGGGAAGGAAGGAAGTGCGAAGGTTACGCAGAAACGCTTCATAAGTGTGACAGCGGGGTCAGCAGGAAGGGGAGGAAACGCACGTGGCCTCAGGCCTGACGGAGATAATGGAGGAAGCCTAATCAGGCCGCAGCCCGCAGACGTAGATCCAGACTGCAGATCCTAGATCTGACCCTCCCTTTACTGAGAGAACCGGTCGTTAACGGTTTTGTTTGTACCTCCTCTCAGTCTCCGGAGTCGATGTGCCGCTGCTGAGTCCAAGAGATTCCTGAAAAGATGAGAATCAATCGATGAGACGTTTAAGAGTTTCAAATCTGAATTCCTGAAGATCACAAAACTATTGCTTCACATTGTGTTCTGATGTGAACCAGCAGCAAATAAACGTCTCATGTTCCGCCTCGTGTTTACATCTGTAGGCCGCAGTTTCAAGGACAGCTCTTCCGCATCCCCAGCCAGTCAGATGTTACTTTTTGGGCTTCTCACGTTGCTTTACCCGGCGATCATCGTGACCTGGCGACCCCTCCCGGCCGCCTATCGAGCGGTTTTGTCCTGCTGACGCACAGAACAGGAAGCGGCAGTGTTCTCCTGGGGTCTGACACTCACCTGGAGCTGAGAGCGGAGGTGTGGCGACGCGGCCGCTGAGTCAACCTTTCCCTGAAACGCAGTGGGAGCAGAGGAGTAAATCACAGTGTCATCGTAATGAAACACTTGGCTTGAGGTTCGTCTGGTTTATATGGTCAGTAAACATTTTCAAAGTGTTACTTTAAGGGCTGTTTAATTGCGTCTGAGCCCAAACGGGGCAGGACATCAACACCTACAGGCGGTTCGTTTGTTTTTTCTCTCAGCGCCTTAGTTACAGGGGATGTGAAAATAGTACGTTTCTGATAAAATGTCAGATTTTTGTCCTTTTTCCACCTTTAGTGACACAAGCAATAACAATAAGGCCTGTCACAATAAGCAATAAATCAATTTACCGCAATAAAATTTAAAACATTTAAAATGTTTCTCTTTTATCTCTTTCTGCCAAAAACTGGATGACTAAATCTTCAGTCTGGTACTTTGGTCTCAAATAGCTCTTATTTAGTCTCTTATTTTGAAGGACCGTTTTGTTTACAGAGACTAAAGTATCCATTTTATTTGTCGTTTCTGTTGTTTCCATTTCCTGTGTTAAACGTTCATTACAATTTAAAGTTTATTGATGTTTCAGGATGTGTTCTTGCATTGTTTTGCCATCACTAAAAAATGGTCTCAAAATAACAATATTATCATTTATCACAATAACATCTGGGACAATTTATCATCCAGCAAACTTTGTTATTGTGACAGGCCTAAATCCGCATACAGAATCACTCAAAAAGAAAATATAAAATATATACACAAACAGAATAAAGGATACAAATATTGTACATTAAGGGCAACATCACCGATTCAAACCAAAAAGTAAACCAATACATTTAAATCTTTTAAAAGGGAAAATGTAGAAAAAGAAAAAAAAAACCTCTGCAATAACCTGCTTGCATAAATCTGCACAATCAAATATTGCATTCAGTCCTTTCAACAGCATCAATGGTTCCAGTGAATCTAATTAACACATGCAGTTAATTAGATAGTGAAACATGGTGGGGGCAGCATCATGCTGTGGGGCTACAGAATCAAAATTATTCAAATCTTATATCCTAATCAACAAGCAAACTGCTTAATGGGATGAAAACTATTATTCTGGAATGGCCTAGTCAAAGTTCTGAACTAAATCCTAAAGAAAATCTATGCGGTTACATGGAGAGATAGAAATATCATTTTAATCTAATAGATTTGGCAGATATACAAAGCTGTGGCATTATGAATCATTCCTACTGATGCAGACTGAAATAATTAAAAGGGGCTTCAAAAAAAAGTATTATTTTGTTCATTTACTTAAATTAGGACAGTGCATATTAATCAAAACGTCAGCAGTTAGCATCAGTGCAATGTTGGAGTTAGCACAACAGCTAAATTCATTTAATTTCAAATACAAGATGCCGTATAAAATAAGCCAATCAGTAGTTTTCCAACAATGTTTCAAAGAGTTTTTAAAGCTGGAGAAGGTGCCACATATAAGTTAAGAGTATTAGTTAATTAAGCTAACAGTTTAAGATCACACATCTGATCAAAATATTAAAAAAAAAATTTTTATACGCGTCTCTGAAAGATTGTTTAAAATGTGCAAATTAAATGTCACTAAGGATAGGAAATAGATGTAAACTGTTTTATTACGATTTAATCTGACCTAAAAACACAGAAGCTGACAGGAGTGTGAACGCTTTCCAGAGCCTCTGTGGAAAGCGCTCCACAGAGGAAAATAAATACCCCTCTTTTGTAGTTTATAGGAGAAAATAGCACCCTGCAAAGATAAAACATGTTATTGAGGCTTCTGCTGCTGCAGGCCGTGTATTTATCCCGAGGAAGACATTTAATCTTCTCTGCTACCTGAACAATGCAGATTTTTCCAGTGACGTCAAACTCTAAAAGAAACAAAAACAAAAAACAACAAAAAGGAAAAAAAAAAAAAGGGTTAAAGATTCCTCACCATCTCCATCTCTTGCACTAGTTTGCGTTTCCGTAGCTCCTCCATCCGTTCGCACACGTCGCTGAGGGAGGTGCCGTAGTACTGCGAGTACTCCTGGGCCAGGTCATCAAGGTTCCCCACAGAGCCATCCTGCCACACACACACACACACACACACACACACACACACAGGTGTCACAAAACCGTGATAAGCCATTGTTTGAAACTTTTGCCGCTGTCGGTGGTAAAACAGATAAGCAGGAAGCGGGAGAGATTAAGCACCAGGAGGGCAAAAGCTGTGATAAAGCCTGTATCTTCACCAGAGCCATCATGTTCCTGCTCAGATATGACCCCTGCGGGGGAAGGAGAGGCCCCGACTGACGCAACTCCGACACTCACCGTCCTCGAAGCCATCGAGACTCGACCTAAGAGGCCGCGGATCAGCCTGCCGTGAACCACAAGGAGTCGGTCACATAACTCCGCTTCACGTTCCTTCAACTGTGCAACTCAGAGGTTTTGGAGGGTTTCTTTTACTGTGCGATGGATTCATTTTTCAGAACACGCTCTTTCCGGTTAATGTGTAAAAATAATAAAAATCAGTTTTAAAAAAATTAAAAGTCTCACTGGTTGATACCGATTCCCAGTTTTCTCTGACATTTGATCAGTTTTTTTTTTTTTTTTTTCACTATTCAGGTGTTCTTCCTATATCATTGGGTTCCGTCAAACTTTATCATGATTTTATCATGTTATTTTGTGGTACTATTGTGATAATGATAAAAATGGTGATTAAAAAACTACTTACTGTCTTCTTTAGGGTAACTGTGGCTGTGAAAACAAACGCTGCTCTTCCCAACTTCAGTCATGTTTACAAATGTTATTGACATTTATGTTCTTGTGGAACAAACTGGACAAAATGATGAACATAACATTTCTAATAATGTCACTTTGCTTTTGGGTCGTTTAACATCTTCAAAGGAAATTGAAATTTTCACAATAAACAACAATAATGGCTCACACCTAATTGATCCCAGTTAAAGAAATGTTAAATGATCAGTATTAAAATCAACTCCTGACACTTTAGTCGATGTGCCGTCATCGATGATTTACGGAAAACTAGTAGATTTCTGGTTTTTCTTCAGGTCTGAGCTGCAAACCTCAACATTTTCCTAAGGACTTTGACATAAAGAGAAGAAATGCACCGTAGATTATTGATAGAGGTACTGATTATTAATCCGAGGGTTTCTATACATTTTTTAATGTGAAGCAAATTTGCAGAGTTCTCAAATATCTTTAGTAAGTTCATAAATGATACAGCAAATATTGTGACAAGAGCCAGATATAAATATCAAAACTTTCAAGACAACAAAATAAGGAAAGAAGGACAGGAAAAAAGAAAAAGTGAAGGAGGAAGAGAAAAAAACCAACACAAGGAATAAAAGAAGGAAGGAGAAAAAGAAGAAAGTTAAGAAGGAAAACCAACAAATGACAGATTGACATATGGAAGGAAATGATTAAAGAGGCATGAGGAAGAAAGGAAGGAATGAAGGAGACAAGGAAAAAAGAAAAAACTGATGGAGAGACGGCAGAAACAAGAAGGAAACAATTGAGGAAGCAAAAAGATAGAAAGGAGGAAGATTGGAATGAGGACGGGTCATAAGACAAGGAGACAAGGAAGAAAGAAAAGGTTTAATGGACGGAGGGAGGAGGAAGATAAATGGGGACAAGGAAGTGAAGCAGACAGGAGACAGAAGAAAAGAAGGGACAAAGTGAAGGATGAAGGAAGGGCATAAATAGGAAGACTGGAAGGATGCAAGGAAAGGAAGAACAAAGAAAAGAGAAGGAAGAAAGAAAGGATATTTGGATAAAAAAATAAACATCAAGAATAAAGGGTGGAAGAAGGAAACTTCTAGGGTCAAGTAAAATGTTTTGCATGATCATTCAGAGCTGGAAAATGTTTAAATCAATCCACACTTTTCATTTTTAAATGAAATTCAAACAAGCTGCATCAAAGTGCATGGATGTAGTCCATGAGTTTATAGTCTGGAAAAAAAAGCAGCTCCTCTGATGCATTTAATGAACAGGATAAAAATCTGACTTTCTTGATAAGAGGTCTTCTGACCTCTTATCCATCCTTGGAAACCAAAACATAAAAATAAAAAATCTCCAGGAAAACCAAACCAAACGGCAGACTATAAGCTCCAAAAACCTGGGAGGCCCTTTCGGACCGCACACACAAACACACGCTGCGTCTGTAATGAGCAGGTACTCCGCTCATAAACCGCCGCACAGATCATCATCATCATCATTACGCCTCACCCTGACGCTTTGCAAACGCTCCCACTGCAGTGGAAAGCGATACTCTGGACTCCGTCGCCTCGTGTCCAGACAGTCCGTGACTGGTCCGACTGTCCAGAAAAAGAGAGGCCCATTCATGGCGAACCCGGTTCCAAGCGGCCTGAGAAATCCTGCCTGCTGTTCGTTCGCTCAATAAATAAGAGCAAGAGCGGGTCGGCCTGAGGAGCTGCGCGCTGCGCCTGGCAGCAGCCACTCTTCTGCCCCCAACAGCCACCGCTTCACATAAGCAGCCCTTTGTACCCGCAGCCACATGATATCGCAGCAGCCTGGGCGCTTATTCGACATGGTTTGGAGAGCGTGTATGAATCCCCACTGTCCTCCATCACGGATGGATGTGCATATAGAGAAAACAAAACTGAACAAACAAGTTAAGAGGCCTGAACTCAAGCTTCGGCCGTTTCCGTGAAAATATTCACCCCAAAAACAAAATCTTTTTTCATTCTGCTCTGGTTTCTAGTGCAAATATCTTGGCACACCTTCATTGAGATGAAGCCAACTTAAAAGTAACTTTCAAGCAAGTTATAGGAGCTTGTATCAATCCTTGATATTGATTGAAAAAGTTTAGCTTCACTTATAATGTGGGAAAAACCTCATGCTAGAAGCATAATACTTTTCCTTATCCATATTAACGACTTATTTATATAAAATCAGCTCTTATATCGTGCTTAAAAGCTACTCTAGTACGAATTTATTTATTTTTTTTGCAGTGTTTTCTCAGCCGTCTGCAAATAGTCGGTGTTCAGGCCGAAGCTGCAGCCTGACACTTCAGCCACAGAGGTTTTAAAAAGAAGAGTGCGGTGTCACGTTTCTCAGCATCACACAGCGAAACAAAAGCTCTGCAATGCCCTGGGGGTCCAGGGTGTGAGTGTTTGTACAGCTCATCTGACTTGTCTTCAGGAAACCAGGCCAAAGTACCAGCAAATCATGTACTTCAGGATGTTAGGAGACTTTGTCCCTGGGTTTGCTTTCAAAAGAACTTTTCACGATAAATGATTGACTCAACACGAACGGATAACTGAGCATGAATGACAAGGTGGACTAAAACTAGAGATCTGTCTGAGAAAGAAATGTAAGGAATGCCACATCTGGATAGATGCAGGACCGGCTTTATGGATTTTGCGTCGAGGATGTTTGAAAGTTACAAAGTTACAGTTTTGTGTGTGTGTGTGTTAAAGGTTCTCCGAGTCGTCAAAGTGAAATAATGACCTAAAACAGAATCAAATCCCCACGTCAAGCGGTCAAAAAGCACGCACATCTCGCTCTGTAGCAAGAAAACTGATTTCTTCAATGAATCTCCAGAGGAAAAACCACATTCACAGGATCACATTCCAGCACAAAACATAAAAAAAAAACAAAAAAACACTCACCACAAACAGGCATCTGGCTGCCAACAACAGCTATCCAGCAGCAGCAGCAGCGTTTAGTCCTCCCACAGCTCTGTTAAGTGAAACGCTCGGCTCAGAAACTTAACTCAGTTTAGAGAGCGGAGGACAATACATCCTGCAGCGAGAGGAGGGTGGAGAGGGGAGACCGATGCGCATAAATTAGACAGTCTGGCTGCGGGGAGGCTGGGGAATTTGCAACCACATATGACGTTGGTTGCAGCTGGGTGGAGCCGTCGACTCGCTCCAGCTGCGACCCACAGGGGGAACTGGCTGACTCATGGATCTGCTCTTCAAATAAACTACCACCTCAGAGTGCATGGAAGTGCTGCTCTGTTTGCCCCAACGTACGACTCGGCACACGATGATGAGGTGAATTATGTGTCAAAAGGTAGGTTTTGATTTCTGGTGCTTGACGTACTAATATAGACAAAAGTAATACTCTTAAAAAAAAAAGGTAAAATTACAGAGCAGCGATTCAAAATGAACGAGATAAAACCTATAAATCATCAAACTGAGTCAAAACTAAGTCACAGTCAGCTTTCCCAGAGTCTCTCTGAGGAGGCAAGTCATTTCAGAACAATTTTGGATACAGAGTGAGTCTTTGGATCTGAGCCTCGCTAAAACCGATGGCACTACCAAATACGGATGAATCCAACCAACAAGATTCTTTACATTTTTTCCCCCCAGTTTATAAAAAAATGCTGTACTTTGCTTCAATGTTAGAAAGATCCCAGGAACAAGGAACAAGGAAACGGTCCACTTCATGAAACAGAGACGGCAAGAAAAGGCAGACTATGGAGGCAAACATGGCTGGTGTTTGTGAGCATAAAGTTAGCCAACAATGGTTCTTCCTTTTCATGTGCTCTGACGCAGACTGTGAATCGCATTGATGCAAAAACACAATCAAAACCACTTTCTCCAAACATTATTCCCAATGACGACCATATTTTGTTATCCATAACATGCTTACCGTTAGATTTAATTTTATTTTTAGGGTTAAATGACATATTATTGTAAGAAAACAGTAGATGGACTTAGAGTTTGAGTGGAATGACAGACTGTGACATCAAAATGATGCGTTGGCAGCTACAATACTGTGGTGCATTTAAATTGTTGCAAAGTAAGACTTTTGGCTACTTGCATTCACTGCTGTTACATTTTATACAATGTAACAGCAGCCATTTACAGTGGTTTGGTGACATAGCCGCTAAAAGAAAATGTATCTGCAGGTTTGAAGTGGTGAATTACAGATAGACTGGACTCGCAATGCAATTTTAAACCTGCGTGGTTTGCCGGTCTGCTAGGTCTCTCAGACATTTCTACTGACTTCCTCCTCCTCACTGGACAAATCACCATGTACATCTTCATGTTATGAACTCAAACGGAAGCCAGAGATTATAAGAATGGCTTCTTATTGAGTCACCTTTGTGTCATGCATTAATGTCCAAATTTAGAGTTTCAAATGTAACATTAAGACGCTTCAGCAACATTTGGCCACAACCACAGCTGATTGAAATGGTCTTTTTCACACTTTTTCCTAACTTAAGACACAAAAGTGAATGTGAATCATAGCAACAAGCCAGCATTGCAAAAAAACAAAATATTACCAAGTATCTGTGGTCTAATTTCTAGAAATCACAAGAAACAGGAGCTTGTTTTAGTGGGGAAAGTATCTTGTTACAAGTGAAATAATCTGCCACTGAAACTAGTAATTTTTTTTTCATATTATTAAGGAATTTTTTAAGTAAACAAGCTCCTATTTCTTGCTGAAAAGTTGCTTTTGGTGTTACTTTGTCCTATTTCAAGTTTAATAAGATATTTGCACTTGAAACTAGACCAAACACTTGGTAAGATTTTGTGTTTTTGCAGAGTAGACGACTGAAAAGAGCAATTTATAAAAATGACAATATATTTATTCTTCCTAGCTGGATGACTTTACTGTTCTATTGCAGTTTTCTCAAAGTTTTAAATTTACCATCCATATAGTTTTAAAGTTTCTAGCAAAGCCTTAAACTGTGAACTTTGTACTAAGACAAAAACCCAGATTCTGTTGTAGACTTTTTTTTTCTGTAGTTGGCACACTGACGAGATTTACACCAATGTTCAGCTGGCAGACAGGTGGCCTCACATTTAACCCAAGAAAATCTCAGCATGAAGAGGACTTTGTGGTCAACTGGTTGACTGAAGGCTTCCCAGTTACATGTGCTTTTAAAGCAGTCCAGAGAATAACCATTCCCCACCAGCGCTCTCAATTATAAAACGTGATCACAAGCTATTCGTTTTTTTTATTTTGCCAAATGCGTCTCATCCGTCTAACAGATGTTCTTCCAAAGTACATCTCATTAGGGAGAAAAGGCTCGCTAACTTAACCGTCTAAAATGTTTAGTTTTTTTTTTTATTTAGTCAGTCTTCTCATACAAAAGTGAACCAACATCTGAGATTTATGTTTCTACGTTCAGGATGAACGTGGCCACACTTAGAAAAACTGTCAGCTCTGTTGTACTGCAAAAACACAAAATGTCTAGTTTATAGTGCAAATTTCCCAGGAAACTTGAAATAACACCAAAGTAACTTTACAGCAAGATACAGGAGCTTGTATTAAGTCAATAACACTTGAATATGGATAAAAAGTACCAGTTCAATTGGCAGATTTTTATTTTCTACTCTTAACTTGTTTTGAGAGGGGTATTTTTTGCAGTGTGATCATTTTTAGCATAGCATGATACACTGTAAAAAGTCTGAAGATGTCTTTATGCTTAAATGACGGGCAGCAACGACGACGGCTTCATCATCGCTGAGGTCTTTCCTGCTTGATGTTGTGGGAGCAGGAACACAGTCCTGAGTGCTAAAAAAAACACACCAACCAGTTTATCAATCAGGATATTATTTATGTGCTCTCTTAAAGAATAAGGAACCTTATGTTTAAGATTATGCATGTATTTTTTAAAACAAATTAAATAATCAACAGTAGAAGTATTAGTATCCGTTTCCTCCCCCTTTTCTGGCTTAGGTGATAAATCAAATGTTACAAAGTACATAATTTGTACTTTCTATAATATTCTGATTCTATAAAACACATTTAAGAGATATGAAAAATAATTACCGTTATTACTGCTATTATTAACACAAGACGTGAACAGCTACCAAGCAACCCCCACCTCAGAGGAAACGAGCATAAATAAAAGATACAGTTTCAAAGAAACAGGCCAGCAGTATGTAATCCGCATTAATGTCTGGATGCTGAGCACAGACCCGTATACATTTGTGTCAACGCAACTCACCAGTAGGGGGCAGCAAATGGCTACTTACGTGCCCCTTTCCCAGGTCACGCGAGTGCAGAGGTATGAGGGCAGGAGGTGACGACTGTGAGGTGAAAATAAAGCAGACACTTTGGATTGAGGTGAAAGTGAATGATTCATGAGTACAGCCGTAGGATTTTCTTCCTCTGCTAACCGCTGGCGAGAGTTCACATAAAAAGAGAGGCGCCTTTACAGATACTTGAAGCATACATTATCAGGATGGTGACCTCGTTTGCTTGCGGATGTAACCCGCGTGAGCGTCTTATGTTAAATCATGATCCCGCTTATTGTAATTGTTCCGCTTTAGCGCGCGGACCCCCGACTCCAGAGGGAGGAGCAGGAGTCCGACCTCCCGCTGCAGATTAGGCTGAGCTGCAGATGGATGGAGGAGACGGTGGAGGGCCCGGTTCAGCGCGCGGTGCCAAAGGGCCGAGGCAGCGCGTGCCAGAAAGGTCAGTTTTCCGCCTGGCTTCACAGCAGCGGGGCGGCTCGTCACCTCCGCGCGCGCAGCGGAGGATGGAGACGGACGCCATTCCTCTCCGTCAGCCAGCCAGCTCCGCTTTCCGTCACAGACGGGTCTCCTGACTCGGTGTGCGCCAACCTGTGCGCTCATCCGGGCTTTGATCGCAGAGGGCGCCGCTCTGCACTCAGTCCGTGAATAGTTACAAAGCCAGACCCGGAGCAACACTGCTGGAGAGTGACTTCATGTTACAAAGAGCTGGTATTAAATTTTTATTAAGTAAGTGGAATTTAAAATGGCTCAAATTATGTTGAAGGCATCTAATAAACAGCTGCCTGAGCTCATACAGAGCATGTTTTATGAAAGAGAAGGGGGATATAACTTAAACCCAAAGTTAAGGTAGTTTGGACACAACAAGAAAGAGTTTTTGTATTTCAATTCATGATGTAAAATTAAGTTAAATGAGGAGTTAAAGTCAAAATTTAATACAATTTAAAAGGAAATTAAGGATTTTTTTAAACAAGATATAGAAATATTGGTGAGAGTTTAGCACCAATGTGTTTATGCAAAGTGAAGCTATGAGCGTGTGTCGATATGGAGGCATTTAGACATGCAAACCCAGATAAAATGGAAAATTAAGTAACTTATGTCTTTTTTATATTTTTCATTTAATAATGAGGGTCCATCTGAAAACATGGTATGAGTTTATAGGGTGGGAGTTCATAAGTTTCTTCCTGCTCCTTTTCGATCATGTTAAGATTATTGTGGTACAGAAATATGCGTCTTTTGCATCCCTTGTTCATGTGAGTTTATACTTCTATCATGTTCAAAACAAACCAATAAATAATAAAAATAAGTTCTGTAGATATGCAACATATTTTCCTCTGGGGAGGAATTTCTAGTTGCTCTCTGCAATCCGGCACCAACAAGAGTTTACAGACAACAGATCAGCGGTCTGCAGCCTGCGGCTCCGGAGCCCCAAGAGGCTCTTTGGTGATTCAACTTGGTGAAAAATTTGGACACCACTGACAGGCCGTGCAGGCAGGAGGAGAGAGAAAGAGAAAAAAAAAACAAAACAGAAAAACTGCCAGGAGCCTTTTGGTAACTCTGGAGAGATCCAGAATCTGGAGATTATGACAAGAAAAACACCATCCATCATGCAAAGCCCCAAGTCTGACTTTTATGGTAAAGTAGCACAAGAATTCCCATTTGCCAGAAACCAGGAACACACAAGCTGGAAGAAGGTGACACCACTGCATGTGTTGGCCTGCGTGCAGAAAGAAAAAAGCTGTGTGATTTCTGCGTGTGGAAGAAATCACACTGACTCCATGGTGAAACATAGTGATGGCAATATCATGCTGTGGGGGCAGCTGTTTCTTTCAGGAAAGCTGGTCAAAATTGATGAAAACTTCCAAAAGGCTTCAAAATACGGTTGGTACGGGAGCTGCAATGGTGAAAACACAACAGAAACTCCTGCATATCCTTCACTTCTCGCCGACATTCTGTGAAATTCTACGTTTTATCATTTAGTTTATTAAATTTTACGGTTCCGTCCGCGGTTTCTGCAAAGGAGCAGCACCTGTAACTGCTCCTTCCTACAGACAACTTGGAAGTGAATCACTTTTCACTTGGAAGTGAAAAGTGATTCTCGAAAGTGTTGACTGAAATACAGAATGCTACAAATGCATGCCACATTTTCAGAAGTGAAAACCTTTTATTCCTTTCCTTGCACTTTGCAATTACCATTAACTTTGTGGTGAACCACATAAAACCCCATAAAACACTTGAATGTGACTCATAGGGCTGCACAAACATGATTAACCTAAACAGTCAAATTTAAAAAAAAGAAAGAGAAAGTCTACACATAAATGCAGTTATTATGCAATCAATCAGCAGCTTTACATGGCAGCAGCGATACGGGACACGGTGAGATTTTTACTTCCATTCCAAAGCACAGAGGACCAAAGACCGACAGGATCCCCTGGGGGGGGAAGAAAGAGGATCAGTGCAGGAGCTTAACCATTCATGTCTGAGTGGTTAAGTGGATTCTGACAAGCCCCAAATGCAGGTTTGATGAGAGGGGTCGCACTGTAACATGCACACCATCGCGAAGAGATGCACAGATGGCACAGAGAACAACCGGTCGTGTTTGAACTGCATTAGCGAGGTCCGCATCAATCACTTGAGATCCCGTCGTCGCAGAAAATTTCTCTCATCCAGAAGAAACAAAGGTTCTGCTCCATTACGGGACTCAAGCTATAGAAATGAAGAAATGAAATATCGGAAGAAATTAAATAAAAATACCTTTTTGGCTAAAAGATGCACAAAACTAAGGTTCAAACGATTAATCGCGATTAATTGATTACTGAAATAATCAATTTCAAAACTCAGTTTTAGCTTCACCTGGTTCAAATTCACTAAAGGGACGGTGTGTGATTGCATTTCAGGCAATAAAACATTTTAAAAATATTGTCTTTCTAATATTGTATTAAAAAAATGCTGAAGTGGTTAAATAATAAATCTGTAGATTGTGCCCGTTTAATCAATTAATCATCAGAATAATTGATTTCTAAAGTAATCGGTAGTGGCAGTCCTACACAAAACAAAACAAACAAAAGAAGCTGACCAAATAGAGTCTCATTGTTTTCTGGCATGCTGCAAAAATATAAAGATCATACCACCAGCAGAGACCAGGCTGGGAGCAGATTAACAACAGACGGGAGTGAAACTCTAAAGAAGATTAAAAGGGCAGACAGGAGGCAGATTAAAAAAAAAAAACAAAAAAAACCCTTTTGTCTATAAAATTCAATCATTGGGCTTGATGGAGATTTTACACATTAGCTGGAAACGCAGCTCTCTCGTATAAATAAGAACTATTCAGCTGAGAAGTGTAAACACCCCAGTTAAAATGGTGTAAAAAAACAACATTGAGATAAACGATTTCAAACTTTTCATCTCTATCATGTGTCATATACAATTCAATTGAAATCTAAACAAATATCTGAGGAGAAAAACCTTGATGCTTTGACATCGTTTTGATTTCAGCATTCGGTTCTTTTCTGGCAGATTTAGTTCTGAACTCTGAACAATTTTTTGTTGATTTTGAGACACACTTGGACTGACTGCCATACGGACTGGGCATAACTACTAACTCAGTTCAACATTAGGAAAAATAAGCCCAAAGAATGACTGCCACCACCATGTTTTAGTGTATATATGTTGGGGGAGTTTGTGCTATACCAGGTTGTTTGTGCCAATTATGTCTTTTGGTATCAAGTTAATCAGACTTACTATAAGTATGCAGAACTGGGGCTGAAGCATGTCTCTTGAAATGCTACTTGAACTGTATTTTGACTAAATTCTGCATATTTTGTCTCATATTTGTGAGTTGTATTGAATGCAGCATCACCTTGTTGCAGTCTAAGGTGTCTGTGTCTCACTTGGTCATCACCCCAAACAGGAAACTGAACGATAAAATCTGGATTAAATTATTAATTTAACGGTGGAACTTTTTCTTCTTTAATTTTTTTTATCCTGAAGATATTTCCTCGTTGTCCAGGATAAACGCTGCTTTAAAAGAAAGGCAGAAACGTTTTTAAATGAATTATGATGTCAGATCTGTTCCGCTGCTGTATAATAATCAAGAAGCTCTCGGCTGTAAAGTGCACCGCGATCCGCAGCTGAATAATTTGCGTGAGCCCGTTGCTTCTGAAATGGGCCCGTGGATTGTTCTCGGAGTAGCTTTGAAATTTCTCCAGAGCCTTGGAGCGTGCTTAATTCAAAGATCAAATGGTAAATTTTATTCAAATTGCAGGGACTGAAATCCCGTGAAAGCTAAATCCCCTCTGGATGGCGACGTGTTTGCAGTCTGGGTGGCATGCAGATTGTTCTGATTCTTTGGAGCATGTTTAATTTAGCAGGGCTGAAAACAAACACAGAACCCCCCTCTCCTCCTCCCCCCCGCGCCTCCCAAACTTTACCTTTCCCTTCGAAATTCAGCACAATTCACACCTAGAAACTGTACAGGGCCTTCACTTTTAAAAAGGCTCTATGAATAGCGCGGGGCTCGATGCAGAGCAGCCTGTGGATTGTTCACAGTCCGTGGACCGTGTTTAATTCGGAGGTGCTGAAATCGCTTCATGTGCCCCTCACCCCAGCGCTCGGGTAATTACCCTTGTGTGACTGTGGCGCGATCCCCCCCGAGACGTGCCTGCCAGCTCGCTGCGTTGCCGGCTGCATCGGAGTGGCAGCCCCGCTCACCCCGCGCAGACAAGGCCGCAGCATCCAGCGATCCTCCGCCGAGTCGAGGGGGAGCTGCCAATCATGACGTGAAAGATGGGAGGAGCGGGGATGGGGTCATTCTGGGGAGAGGGAAAAAACATGCGAAGCAGCCCAATCAGGAGGAGAAGCGCCCCGTGGAGTCTGCTGTCTTCAAACATTACAGGAGCACAAACTGAATGAGTGGCAAGAAACGAAGACACTAAACCGAGAGGTGGACGCTTTAAAGTAGACAAACGTCAAACTATGGCTGGACCGATTTGTCCTTAAATTTGGGAAATTGGTGATCGGCCGATACTTTGAAGTGAAGTCGATCTTATCCACCTCAACGTCTGTCCTCTTCTGCTCTCACCTGAGAGGTTTGACTGATGGACCGGCCCACCAGCTCACGTTTACAGTTAATAGTCAGCCCACTACTGATAAATCAGCAGCTTTCTTGCTATATTTAGCAACGTCTAAGACAAAAATAATTGGTTATCGGCCAAAATTGGATTTGGCCGCAATCGATGCACTCCTACATCAAACTCAAATTCTTCAAACAAAGTCATCAAGAAATGATGAACTGAAATTATTTCAGCAGTAGAGATACACTGATATGACAATCTGAACCGATATCATTGATATTATTACTGCTATGACAAATAATTGATATTTACCAGTACATACATACATTTCACTATCCTTTCCACACTTTGACAAAAATGACCACAGCGCCAACTTCAGTTAGAGTCCCCACAATCCTTTGCTGCATCACCATCACATGACCAGCCTCCTCCACTCCCCCACCAGAAAGAAACGGCAACAAGATGGAAATAAATATTGGTTGTTAATATTGACCCTGTTTACTGGACCGATACCATTATGTTAAAAAATGACCGGTATCGGTCGATAATAATGTTAGTGCCGATATATCGGGCTTCCCTCACCCTGTAGGAGCCTGGTCATCCAAATCAGGGTTTTGCAGTTAATTTTCCAATCCTCACTGATAAATAATAATAATAGTGAATGAGAGAAAACAAAACACGGTTGAATTAAATATTGAGTGATTTCTGAGGATTTGGTGTTTCTTTTCTGGTTCAGTTGCAGGAAGTTTGTTCAGGAAAACACAACATAGCAGCAAAGGGGAAGCAGGAAAGCAATGAAAAATACATATCATGTAGCAATTTAAGAGTTTTCTCTGCTTACAGTACACAAAACAGGAGGGATGTGTTCATCAGTGACTTTGAGTGTTTTTCCATCTTTATGCCTCTGCCGGCACTGAATTTGAGGTAATCCAATCAAGAGCTTCCAGCGCACAAAATCCACTTAATGCATTTATGATTACCTTTGGAGACTTCAATCACTTCCAAAAGCACCAAGGAGGAAACGGCAAAAATATGTTTGCATGCAGAGCAACTGCAAACATTTCTATAAACAGTTATGAAATATTAACTTAAGTAAATTAAGGGAAACACTGGAAATGCTAGGAAGACAAAATAATTCAAAGAAACAAGATGGACCTTAGTTAAATTGAATTTCACGAGTTATGATTTATCCAACTGGACTGGTTTGCTGAATTGTTTAATGTGGAAAAAAAAACTGGATATATTTCAATTGAAGTGAAAGTATTCAAGTTTATCATTCATTAACTGATAAAATAATCCAATATTACATATTCCTGAGTGGCTGAACTTCGTGAAACCAACCAACGAAACAGGATTTAATGTTGAACTAAACAACACACAACTCTGACTAAACCTTTTAAAACAGTTTGTCAAATGTTAAGTGCTTAAAATAAGCAATTACAGTTTTAGACCCGATTCATGTGTTTGATGGCTGCATCTGAAATTAGAACAGAACTAGATGTAACAAAGTATATCAATTGTTGCACAGTTTAATGAGTAAAAATCTAGTTTTACAATTCTTTGAAATTAATGGTCCAAACGCTGCAACTGGAATTGGCAAAAGTATCAAACCAGCAGGCAGCAGACTGGGATTCAACAACTTTACATTTTCTAATGAAAACCTCTCAGAGGTTATTGAATTTCTCTTCATATTCATCCACAAATGCAATTAGTTTACGTAAAGATCATTTAAAGTCAACATGTTGGACAGAGTCACTGGTATCGCATCAGAAAACTTATAATATATATATATATATATATATATATACAAGCTTAATATTTACATTTAAAATGAAAAAAAAAACATGTTTTTATTTTGATTTTAGTTTTGTTTATGTAGATGTCAACTCGCTACTGAAACCTGTTCAGTCACGGCCTCACCTGCCGTCAGTCCAACACCCTGAAAACGAGTCAAATAAAGCTGCCGGTTTTCCAGAAAACTGCAAAACAGCTGAAACACTGAGTGGCTAAAAGCCCACCAGTTTAGGGTTGGTTTTGAACCATAATAAATGAAATATTGACCAACTTATTTGATGTGCAACAATGATTTTGGTGACGTCACTCACCAAAATGTAATGTTTACTAGTTTTCTCAATTGTTGACTGCTTGGTGTTTTTATGACTTTGTATTTTTGAGTTTTTAAGATGTGAAGCAATTGGAACTGCCTTGTTGCTGAAATGTGCTCTACAAAACAAACTTCATTGATTGATAGTAAAAAGTGCAAGCAACAATAGACCGTTTCTCCATGGTTGCATTAGTAAATGCTTTTTAAAGCATTTACCAATGCTTTAAAAAGGGCATCCTGGAAATGGATCGATATATAAATTATAAACCCTTCCCAGATAAAATGCGGCAGGAAGGTCGTCTGAAGCAATAGTTCATGGTTGTTGTTCTTCACTTTCTCTGTCCATCCTGCAGGCCGAGCGCATACAATACCTGTCGCGCAGCTTCCCGTCATTTCTCACAGAAACGCAGCGTCTGCATTTCTCTGGAGTTTCCCCATCACAGCTATCAGAGCACCTACATCCTCCCTCTCATGTTTGCCATGTTCCAACAGCAGAGTTAATATAAAACAGCAGCAGTCCTCACGGCGCACATGCTGCTTGTCACGCACAAAAGCCGTTATTTCTGGTGGGAAATCCTTTTTCTAAGGTTTAAAATAGAACTGCACTGGTTTTGTTTTGTTACATGGAGCCGAGAGACTTTCAAACAGTTAATCAGAGTTGTGTTGATGTGTTTTTTTTAAAAAGAGTGGAAAAAATGTGTTTCAGTTCTATGGGTTTACAGAATGGAGAAATATCCACTTTTTACAAAGTTTTAACTATTACATATTAAAATAATTATTTCTCAATAAGAAGCAAAGACAAAAATATGTATATAAAGTTTTTTTTTTTTAAAGTGTGGCTGCTGTTGTGTGTTTTTGTTAAAGTGTTGGAGTGTCAGCCTTTGTGTTTTTAAAATCGACAATTTTAATTTGCACAGCTTGCAAACCTGTATGGAAGCCCATGCACATTATTTCATGGCTAAAAATAAAATTACTATCAAAACTGTGAAAGGAAAGCAGCCAGAAAATCTCAGTTGACCATGTCTGAATTATTTAGTTTTTCTCTTACAAATTTTCGACTTCAAACTGAGAAATTTCCATATTTTTTATTGAACATTTTTAAAATTATTCTCAAAATTTGAGGGTTTTTTTGTGTGAAAATGTACTTTTTTTTCTCCTCTCTCTATAGTGAAGCATCGTACCAATCAGCCTTCCTGTTATCTGGTAAAAGTCTCTCTAACAGACTGAATTAATTGCAGACATGTCTTCACACAGTTTCCTTGTCATCAGTCTAATCTAAAAAAAAGTTTTTAGAACAAAGCTAAACTAAAGTCTTCAGTCAGTATTTTAATCAAACCCAAAGATTTGTGCAATAAATGACTAAAGAAGTTGATTAGATTAAATATATCTAAAGAAACATTTAGGGAAAAAAACATTTACTTTGTCAAATATTAAAATGATTACCAATCAGGTATATACGCAGATACAATTACTGTATCTGCTGTGCTTTAACTTGCGGTCAGAAAAAACAGATTTGATGTCCTTCCTCTCCATTATAGTACCTCAATATATGAAATCTTAAATGGCAGATGACAAATTTGGCAGTGAAGCTGAGCGTGCAACACGCTTCGTCCACTGGGGCTTCATTAGCTCATGGACTGCAGGAGATTAGCGCAGATGTTGCTCAGATGTTTACCTCAAAGCTTTGCTGCCTGTGGCTGATTATATCAGTTGAACAGTCAGCGACAGTCACACTGGGAGCACAGATTTAGTCACTGCACATAAAAAGGGGCTTAGACCACAAATATTTTTTTCTTAAAAACGGTGGATTTTGATGAGAACAATCGAGAGTTATCAGGAGGTGGCGTTCCTCTGAACATGACGATCTGATGCAATCAATATCTGCAAACACTCCACTGCTTCAAATAAATAAAAGCTTTAAAGCTGGGCTTGCAGTGTATATTTTCTACCAGTTGTTTTTTGTAATGTTAGACACCAGATTTATCGTTTTAGCGCATTTTCAGCAGCTTTAGAGAGCATTTGGAAAGCCTGACCTCTGACGCTTAAAGCCGGCTACTCTCAAAGAGCTCCAGTTTATTTACATCAGCTTCCACTGCCAGATCAACTAAAGCTCTCTTCCTTCAGACAATGAAAAAAAAAAAGAAAGCATGATGGACGTAAGGTAGATTTTCTTTTCCTTTTTTTTTTTTAGAAAGAAAAACAAACAGGGTTCTTCCCTGGAAGTTAAATGTCAGCACGGATCTACTGCGCTCCTTCAGTGCGATCACACGGAAGAGAGTACAAGTGAAGAGGCACCTTCTGCTTTCAAAAGGGCAAAAAGGGAGACGGGACAAGTCATGCTTAAGATCAGCTCTGCGTGCCGCGGCAACCACTCTTTGTCTGTCGGAGATTTTTATCTTTGTCACACTGAACAGAAACATACAAACCAGACCCGATTCTCTGCTGCTCGGCTGAATGCAGACTTGATTTGTACCAGATTTCCTCCCCACAGATGTGGAACGATAGACATAAAAGCACCGGGGGGAAAAAAAAAACCCACTGGTCTGAAGTGCTGACCCAACGATAAACAGCAGAAAAATCTGCATTCTGTGATTTATATGGGACATGTTTAATTAAAAAAAATTCAAATGAAAGTCATTCGACCTCTTGAAGCCGTTACGAGATGCTGGTAATTAGGAAGAAAGCAATTTCTACACATTTTAATGCCTCTTCCATGTTGGTATCCAATATAGGAGGATGAATAATAAATGTGTAGTTTTATAGAGCTTTGTGCCGTTAAGTTTTCTCATAGTAAAAACTTTATTGATCATCAAGGAGTCCATTATGAGATTAATAACTAACAGTGATCAGAGATGACTTTATCACACGTGGCTGTATCCTTGATTAGGACGTCAGGACGAAGCAGACGCCGCAGTTTCTGCAGCCTGAGGCGCATATGATGGAAATTAAGTGTCTTTACAAGAAACTTTGATTTTAACTGCAGGAGCATCATCAGAAACATTTACTCAAATTTCCACTCAAGGATTTTTTTTAAGCATAAAAACCACCGTTTGCATAATGACTCCCACCGCATTTTGCCAGCAAGGACTAAAAATTTCTCTTCGTACCATTTCTCTAAAACATCTTCGTTTTGGGCCGAATCAAGATTATGAAGGCTCTTAAAGGGCTGGTTGTGCCAGAGCGTATTGATAAAACCTGATCACAGACTGTTAAAATATTACTGAATTCTTAAAATTAAATAATATTATTGAACATCTTTTTAGTCCCTCCAGGATTTTGTGATTCTTTTTGTTCTCTTTTTGCAATAAAAATCAAAGTGTTTGTGGTACCAACTTGGAAATATTTGCGTTTATTTATGGCGGTAAATGTTATTTGCTGTGAAGATCATGGACTATAAGCTGATATTAATGAAGGCCGAGGCAGCTGTTTAGTACAAGTAAAAGTTTCTGACCATTTTTGGAGAAAAATCCACAATAAACTCCCAATTATGTATCGACACAAAAAAGTTTGGGGTGATTTTGTGTGAATTTCCAAGATAATTCTCAAGAAAAACTGTATTGATTTGATTGATAACATAATATTTAAGCACACTTAGTGTTTGGTCCATCATGTCAGTCTTTTGCACAACCCTTCAAATAAAGTGTTGCCAAAAACATTTTTAAAAGTAACACACTGCTTCTTTAATGGCTGGGTGGCATCAGCACACTGCAAAAACAAAATCCTACCAAGTTTATTTTTGGTCTAATTTCTATTGCAAATATCTCAACACACTTGAAATAAGACCAACTTAAAAAAAAAAAAAAAAAAAAAACTTTTCAGCAAGATATAGAGACTTGTTTTAATTTCTTAATAGTGGCAGACAAATTACTTATAAAATGGGAAAAATGTCTTGTTAAACTTAAATAATCTGCCAAAACAAATGCTTTCTCATCAAAAGTAAAGAGTTATTTACTAAAAACAAGCTCCTATATCTTGCTAAAAAGTTAATTGTAAGTTAGTTTTGTCTTATTTGAAGTTTACCAAGACATTTGCACTAGGACCAGACTGAAGATACTTGGTAGGATTTTGTGTTTTTGCAGTGTGTTAGTGATAATACTCAAGACATTGAAAGTGAAGTTCAAGATTGTCAAACTGACTAAACACCCATCTGCATCCAGCTGCACCTAATGGGGTCACAAAGGTCCAATCTGGCAACGTACTCTTCTATCTACAGATCAAGTCTTTCTGTATTAAAATCAACTAGAAGAAGATGAAATAATAAAGCCCTTCCAAAAGCCAAGAAGCTTTCCCTCACTTCATTATTTACATCCATGGTTGAACCTGTACGGCTCTGACTGTGTGCAAAATGTCTTGCACTTTCAATCAATGTTTCTGCAAGGATGGCTCCAGAAAGGAACTTTGAGGAGCTGAAAGTTAAATGTCAGCAGCTATGAGCATTCTCCTGGTTAGTCTACTGCAAAAGGCTCTTCATGAACTGAACCTGGCTGTTTGAAAGGAAAACACAAAGAAAATTCGGCTTCAACAAGAACAACAGACGTCCCCGTTCGGCTGAGTAACGCGCTCGCAGACACGTCAGCACATTAAAACGAAACGAGAGAGCATGATAAATATTCAGCGCCGTGGATTTGAGCCACGAGGCGAAGTCGCTTCCCTCCGGGCGAGCAGCCGCACAAACAAGACTTTTCTTAGGGATCACTGCCAAGTCAGGTCATGCGAGGCATTTGATGAGTCGCGCACGGCGTAGCGGGAGGTGGACAGCTCGGAGGCATCGGGCCGAACACCGAGCTTAAACGCGTGGTGTCAAAACCGACGATTCAAACTGCGACGCCTGACGTGTTTTGAGTTCAGCTTCTCCTGGGCGTTTCGAATCAAAACTTATCAAAATCAAAATTTTGATGAATAAGTCTTACAAAGAATCTGATTATGTTTTATTAAATGAAAACCACCGACCCCGATCTGACCCTTATTCGGGCCAGGTGACCCTTAATGAAATACGACAGATTATGACCTCTGACTGAAACAAAATAGCAGAGCATCCTCCTGCTGCTAGATGATATTTCATTTATGATCCATGAGCAGGTCAAAGAAAATCACTTCAACTCGTCGCTCGCCAAAGCAGGTATGAAACTGAAACGTCCCCCTGAAAACCATCTGC
>NW_015113446.1:214953-226850 GCF_001443285.1 Poecilia latipinna | reverse complement strand
CATGTGTTCAGAGCCATTTCCACACACCTCAAATTATTTGTCTTGTAACATTGGAGACAAGAAGCCGTAAAATCATTTCCATAAAGCCTGTAAGACAGAAATGTTCATATACAGTTTGACTTTTATTCAGTCAATTTTTTGTTGTTTAGGTTTGTTTTATTTCTATTTTTTCCCCGTTTATCAGTAGTGAACAAATGAATAGATTCAGGAAGTGACAGGCAGATTCACATAAATGTAAAATATATGAATATAAAATAAAGAGCCCACAAATTTACAACATAAAAAAGTACAATTATTTAAATTCGAGTTTCAAAGAAAGGTGCAACTGAGTGGGATGATTTAACAAAAATACACAAAATGCTCTTGTAATAGATGTTGAATGCTAGTTGAATTTTAACAGTTGATTTTTTATTAATGTGGGTTTTTGTTTTTTGTTCTTCTGCTTTGTCTTTTAAAAAATCCCAGGTGAGTCGTAGCAAACTGAGTTATGTCTGAAAACACCAAGAACTGACAGGACCGTTTCTTCAATGAAGGACCAACAAATGAAAATAAACTCAAAAATATTAAATGTGGTTACTGTGTGCAGATGAAGAAACATATTATTTGAATTTCTATGTTATTTTTAATAACGGTATTTGTGTTTTGACTGAAGTTAGTCATAAAACATTGTAAATACCTTTTATTGCCACTTTCACCATCAGAATGAGGGATTGTTGCAAAGTTAATGACACAATGTAAACACCAGTCCCCTAGTGTTGCAGGCTTAAAAACATTTAAACCAGTCTGACGGCATCATGACGACTGTCCAATTGGAGTGAATGTAACAGATATTCAAAATGCACAGGAGTGGGTCTGAATGCAAATCTCTGGGTATAAACTGCATCTGTTCGTCTAGAGCCATTAGTCGTCAGCGCCGCATAAACAATTAAACTGAATTATTCCGAGTTCATTTGGATTGACTCACTTCGCTCCGCTTTCATTATGTAACAGAAATGGTTTCCAGGAAAGCTAAAGAAGTCACCACTGAAAATGATTAATTATAAATGAAACTTATTGGTTTTAGAACATGAATGCTCTTAATACCAGCTCCTCTGGGAGTGTCGACTGAAACCAAAGTGACATTTTTCCGTCTTGCAGAGGACAGTTTATTTACCTCCAAACCATGCCACCATCCACACCCCCCGACTGAACTTACAATCTAAATGCCAACAAATCTTGTTGGCATGAATCATTAGAGTGACATAATATTTATGTGACATTTAGAAAACTTTCATTTTTTCCCCAACATGTAAACTGTCGACTTGGATAAAAATCAACAAGTGGTACAAAAAGCAAAGACCTCGACACGTCTCCATTTCTGAATCCATCATTTTAATATTCATTAGATTCATGGCTGGCGGGACCACCGCTCTTATTTGTGATTCCCCCTCCACAAGAACACGCGAGACGTCGGGGGCCAGGGGTCCAGGTTCATCGAGCTGGCCTCATTGTGCCATATGGAATCGCAGTGAGAGCCAAACACACACCAACAGACATGCCATCCACCGTGACCTGCCGCGGCAAAGGTGAACCACGGGGCCTCGGCGTCTCACACAGCTGTCACGTCCGGGGGCATGACGGAGAGAGCCCGTGGCAGAGCCGACATCAAGTCAGGCTGAGGTCAGGCGGAGACGCATTAGTTAATGACGTGCTGGCAGTCGGAAAAAGATCCGACTCCGCGCCACGCGGCCCCTACGCTCAGTCTCCCACCTGCTTACGGAGCCGATCGACCGCAGCAACAGAAGTAAAAGGAAAACGGAAGTATCAATCAGAGACTGTATATGTTGTTAATGTTGGTGTGATGTTTATTTATAGCCTCTCTGACCCAAATGGCTGCATGATCCCAATTACGCCCCACAATGCTTTTTAAAATCCCTTGGGGGCTTTTTATCATTAGTAAGAGGTCAGGCGGAGGCCAGAGAGGATTTAACCTACTTCGACAGAATCGATTTTGGTATAACATTTATAATATTTCCAGTTTCTAACAGCAGATGAAAATGGTTAAAACGCAGCTTTAATTACGGGGTTTTTGTGTTGTCTGACGCAGGCTCTAGCTGATCTAGACGCAGCACACGGTGAGCGTAACGCAGCGTTTGTGCTATAAGACGCTGCAGGCCCCGAGTGATGCACCTCATGACCCAGTCATTGGAGCATAAACAAAACGCACAGTGTGTACATGAATGGAAGCACTGCTCATCCATTGGATCCCACTGCGGCGTTAGCAGAACAAACGTCTCATTGCGATGTGCACTCTCACCATTTACCCCCCCGCCGCGACACACAGCCACACCCACTTCCTGATGAGCCGAAGGTCGACTCAACTCTGACGTTCTCCTCTAGAATGAGGCAAGTTCTACCTCACTTAACATATTACATACACAACTTTTTGAATTATTTTTTAAATGTTTTATGTCCTATGGTTTGCAAAGTGGAGCAGCCAAGGGAGGGTTTAATTCCCACCATCTCTGCTCCACATGCCCTCAGGCAGGATGCTGAACCTTTGACCCCGACGCTCATCAGTGCGAGTGTATATGACAAAGAAATCTGCTTGGTTTGGATTATTATACACCGATTATATAAATGGATGGATGGATGGATGGATGGATGAGTGGAGTTTGATATTTATGAAAGCTGTTTTTGGAAAACATCTAAAAAATGTCGTCTTTTCCCCACAAACATTGTAAAACCTTTGTCTCCTCTTGATCTCATGAACTCTGCATCTCATCTCCAGAGCAAAATCAGAAAGAATTTTAAACACATTTTTAATAAGACGCAAGAAAGAACATTAAAAATGTGGATAAACCACATTTTTAATGACAAAACCAAAAGCTTGTGAGAGAGAGAGACACGCAAATAGGCCTAAAGACAAAGGGACATGGCCTGTTTACTATGTACCGCACCATCGATAGCTAAAGTGGCTAATGATTATGTTAAAATGTATGTCAATAAATAAGTGGGTAGGAGGTCATTGTGATAAAGCACATGTACATAACAGTTTTGTCGATTCGTTTGGCATTTCATTAGATTAGTTCCTGCTCTAAAGCAGTAAACGCACAAACAGAAATAAGTGCAACAGCTACAAGTACTTAATCGGTGTCACATAACCACTTATCAATCACGTACAAGGTTTGACTTCATTCAGGTAAATCCACATTTTGCTCCAACACAAAGCTGCGAAATCAACTGAGTGCCATCTACTGTTTAACATTAGCCTACAAAATGTAAATAAACCCCAAATTATGCTTCCTTCATCAAGTTTCTCCATGTAGAGAAAAGAATGTCCTCTGTATACAGACATCAGCTGTATTATATCACCCTGTTGGCAGTGGAGAATGGGGATTTATCCAAGCTGCCATGTTTGGCCTACTTGAGTGCCAAGCAGAATGGGTCTATTCCACCATAATATATCCCATTTAACGTTTCACTAAACCACTTGGCAGAAAAACCAGAGGATGTTTATGACACAGCCTGTCTGACTCTCTGGGTTTATTAAAAACACAAGTCCAGCACATGGTCTGTGAGGTAGCTGGAACCGAGATGCAGAATAACAGCGAGTTCAGACCAGATAAGGCTAAACTTTAAGCTTGATAAAAATTATAATAATATGCAGACAAATTAGGGGAATACACCAAAGGCAAGTTTACTATCACATATGCTGCAGTTGGATGTCTGTCCATATAACTGCGTCTATGTGGAATTATGAGTCAATTATAGCTGCGATGAAAATAAAAATATGCGCAAAACTTTGTCGATTGTTGAAAAAAACGAAAGGATTTCACAATTGCGGTGTATCATTTAAAGAAGAAAAGCAATTAAAATCAAACCTAAATAAGTGTTATTTTATAAATCATTAAAAAAAAAGTCATACCGTTGTTGTCTTCCTAACACTTCCTGTCAGCTTCTCCGTTTTTCCAGCAGTAGTAACATCTGGCTGTTGATCACATGACTGTGATGCAAAAATAATGTGTTTCCATTGCAGCTTGTGTGAAATGCACCAATTTTAATACAGCCAAACAAAAAAACACCACATAGTGCAAAAACTTTTTATCCAAAAATGGTCAGTAATAAAAGTTGTGTATTTTTATGGTACTTTTGCTTGAAATATCCGTTACTTAAGGGGAAATTCATCTCAAATTTGTAATTAGGACAAGGATAAATTTCATAAGATGTAACCGTGATGGAGGAATGCTTTATCCCTAATGCCTCACTGTCATGTCAACACATTCTACAAAAACAGTTCAAATGATGAGACTGAAAAGTTACAGAGCTGCGTTTTTGTGGTAGCTTCACTAAAACGAATCTAAAACCTGCCAACTAGTACAAACAATGACACTGCTTCTTAAAGAAGGAGCGAAAAACATCAGATGGTTCATAGTAGAGATGCTGCAACTGAAATAGTACATTAATAATGCCTACATGTGAACGTAAATAAAGAGGCATAAAGAGGATTAGATGGCAGCCGTGACTTGAGAAAAGGTCATTAATGTCGCCATGTTACCTCATCGTTGTCTAGTATTTATTTCTAACAGGAACATTCTGACAAACAGCTGCAGTGCATTTCTGAAACGGGTCACCTTAAATAAAGTAACATAACCTTGACTTCTGCGCAGAGTCAAACATGGCGACCGTCAAACTAATGAATCACTTCACCACTTTCACCTCCAATCATCTGGTATATGATAATAGTAATTATACGTTCTCAACTTTGCAAGCACGACGCCCAATTCTTCTTAAAACAAAGGATGCTACTCCAGCCACAGTTTCAAACTGGATATACGACAGAGAAAAGCGAGTATGTGATGAGAGGCTCCAAAAATAGATGTCATAAAACCTGGAACTCTTTTATGATTTCTTTCAATAAACTCTCAGAGGAATATCAGACCTTTGAAATTTTGGCTGAGCAGTGGTTCCATAAATCCTGACATTGGCTTTTTGTATGGTCTTCATTTTTAATTTTTCTTTTTGCTACATACTTTGTCATAGGTGACGGTATTTATAGGAATGTTGGCTGGTTTTTTTCTCTCTCCTTCCATGTTGGAACTGTGATTTTTTTTTATTAGTTTTGCATACAATGTAAAATCTCTAATAAATATATTAAACTCAGAAGTATATGAAAGTAGTAAATGAAGCAGTTCTTTGAGGCCATTTTGGTACTAATGCCATCCATATAAATTTCATAACTTTTTTCAAAAGGTACAATTTATTAAACATTTGTTAACATTTCACAACAGGTACAAGCTGTGGTTCATGTTTTCTCATCAAGAGTGGCAACTCTTCTTCCTTTTCTTGTCTTTCAACATTTATGAAGCATATATGCACACAGCAGACCCATTTTCAGCTTGGGGATTGTAATCCTTTCTCCAGCACAGGCAGTTGGTAAACCCACTGACATGCACACACACACAGAGCAGGATTAAACACTAAGCCCATAAACAGAAACACTCCTTTCACCAACACAGGACTCTGCAATAATGTGATTCTAATAGACAATGCGACATTAGACTGAAAGTCTGTGGAAAACAGGGATACTGAAATAGTCAAACAGGCATCACTATAGATAATAGAAAGATTAAATGTGCAGGTTTTAGAGGCTGAAAGTTGACTACTCTGACTGCCTTCAAATAAAAAGATAAAAAATAATTTTAAAAAAAGCAGCCGTTCTGAAAATTAAGTAATTTTTCAGACCAGATGCATCTCTGCAGTCCTGCGTCATTTCATTTCTGCTTCTTGGAGACGTCTTTTTCAGATAGTGCTTTTCTGTGAAACATATTGCTGCTATTGCTCTTGCAAAAAGAGCTCGTCAATTTCCTAGAATCTCTTAAATGATGAAGTGCACACAAAACCCAAAATGACAATGCCACGTCTTCTGGGTTCGTCTCTCACCAGCTAGAGACTAAAACTTCTTTGCTAAACAACTCAAGCTCAGTAATATCATGATACTGTGGTTCAGTTTAGGGCTGAGATGATTCATTGAATCAACTGTGATGAAGCGAATATTAAAATAATTGTCAATTTAGAAATGAGTTAATCATTAACTGGAGTATACAGACTCAAAAAAGGCCATTTGCTGAAACAACAACCTCAGAAATAAAGCCAAAACTGTATGACATAAATTTACATTTTGCATTTAAGATAATAAAAATGTAATGTATACATTCTACCTAGAACTCCTCAAGTGACAGCTTTAGCTTCATCTGGTTCAAATTCTGTAAAGAAAAGTCTTAACTGAAAACATGGCATGAGTTTATGGGGTTTTCTACTCCTTTTCAAACATGTTAAGATTATTGTGGTACAGAAACGTGTCTTTTGCATTCCTTGTTCATGTGTGCGATTTTATGCTTTTATTATGTTCAAAATAAATAAATCTAAAAAAAAAAAAATAGTCAATAGATTAACTTTACCTAGTATTGAGCAGCAGGAAGGGCTGAACGTTTCACATGTTGATGTTAGAGATATTTTTTATCTGCAGATGCATCCTTTGCTACAAAGGATCAAAAATGTTTATTTTCTTACTTAAAGGAACCAAATTATTTGATTCTTTTATTGCATTACTATTACTGCATAAAAAAGACTTAAGTGGTTAAATGGAAAAAAAAATCTGGAGAATAATTTTATCCAATTAATTGCCAGAATAAATCAATAGAATAGTAAATTACTAAAATAATCATTAGCTGCAGCTCTAGATCGGTTTTCTTTTCAGTTTTAGAACGACTCGCTCAGTTAGGCGTTTCCAAGAAAAAGGCGACCCAAAATGGGTAAAATCCCAACCTCGTCAATCAAATAGTCTGAAAGATGATTACCGTATTTTCCAGACTATAGAGCGCACCTCACTATAAGCCGCATCTACAAAGGTTTTCGTTTTTTTTAAAAACTGGAAACGTACATATATAGGCCACACTGGGCTATAAGCCACTGGGGTCTCTGCCGCTCTCGGTTTTTCATAAATCTGCTGGATTTATTAGGACGCAGCCCTCTGTCTCCAACGACAAACCATGGATTCGTTCACGCCGAGTTTACGTGCAGCAGCTCCATTTACCAGATCGATAACCTTCAATTTAGGAACTGCATCATGTGAACTTCTTCGTTTCCATGATGAGGGGGTTTGAGTTTAAAAGCATTTCTCCGTCATTCCTGCTGCTAGCATGTGCTTGTTCTAAATGAAAATTAGCACTTTCTTCTTTGATTTCCAATTTTGACTTCCAATGATTCACTTCCTGCTAAAGAGCCCCCTGGTGGTTGAAGAAAAATCCACAGAAAAGCAGCACCTGGCTACAAGCCGCATGGTTCAAAGTGTGAGAAAAGTCAGGCTTCTTTTGAGCAGAAATGTAAGAACAGCCTCAAGAACTTCACAAAGAAAAATGAACGTAGCTTTCACAACCGATCTCCATCACAGATCTGTATGGTTATAAGAAGTGAAAATCAATATTTCACAACAGCCATTTCTTTTCATGTGGGTATGCATAGCTGCTCAGAGTGCACCTATTTGGTTTGCCCTAATTCTTTCAGCTGATAACACAACACCCACTCTAATGGTTTCCGAAACGTACCTTTCCACAGCTATCGCTTTCTCTCTCGGCTTCCCAGGAAGGACCTGGGGGAACGTCGAACTCATTCGGTGAACATGATTCATGTCATCTACTGTCCCAGGGAACCCCGCCTGCTCGTCAAAGCTTCTTTAAAGAGGAACGGGTCTCCACACAGTCACTGAAGTAGGACAAACGTTCAAAGAGCTGTCAGAAACACCCAGGTAAGATTTTAAAAAGGCACACTGCATGGGCACATTTTTATAAGACGAGGATGAAGAAGATGGCTTCAATACTTGAACTTGGGTCTAATTAAAGGAAAGAAATAACTTCAGTCTGAATAAATTCAATACTTTGGCAACTTCCTGGAAATATTGATAGACTTCCACATATCAGATTTACTATAACGTAAAAATAAAGTGAGCGTAAAGCTTTGGTTTCACCTGCTCCGACTTCAGAAAAAACTCAGTTTACAACACACCGTTACTTGGTCCAGTTCTTTTCCTTTTGACCTATTTTGAAGCCCAAAGTGATCCATTTTTTATGAGGGGCAGCAGAGGTGAAAAAGAATGCATTGGCACTTCACAGCACTTTTCTATTTAGACCATCCGAGCACTTACCTTAAAAATGTTTCCTAGGCTTAATTTATTTTCCAATAATTCAGATATGCTCTACAAAAACAAAACAAAACACTAAACAAAAAGTCTGTGCGTAGGTGAATTTTCTTGCAATGATTTAGAGAAAAATGTGCAAATAGGTGAATTTGTGAATACTGAACCACAAAAAAGGTGAGGCTCTACAAAAACACTTATTCTGATGAATTTAACAAAACTATCCCAATATTGACAATTGTCACGATACAAAATGTTTACTTTGTGTTAGAGGTGGACAATATGGCTGAAAAACAAATAACGCTATAAAGGTTCCACATCAGTCGATGGATAGTTATTTATAAGTTTTTTGTTGTCAATATCTGAAATACCGGTGTAACTTTTCCTATTTTATCCACCATTTCCTGTCAAGCTGTTTTCACTTTACCTTTTTTTTTTTAAGCAGGAAGTTACTCAGGCTGTTGCTAGGTAACCAAAAAATGAGCAAGTTTTTTTTTTTACTTTATTTCAAACAAACATTAACATAGAGGCTCGTTAAATCAGGTTCTTTAAAATTATTAAAGGAGTGGATTTTTTCACTCCATGTCATCTTGTGGACATAATATTTTGCTAGGATTACAACTATATTTGTTATATACATTTCATCTAAAGAAAAAGGTTGAAAGTATGAGCGAGTAACTTGATCCTGCTAACCTAGCTTAGCTCGCCGTGAGAAGCTGAGCAGCTAAAGTCTTTCCTCTCCCCCAAAATGCTGTGCGGTTCTGGATCGGAGTTTAATGAAATTATTGAATATTCTATCGGACGCATTTATCGCGATACATGTAGTTATTGATTTATTGTCCAGTCCTACTTTACATCCATTTAGCTGATCTGAGGAACTTTGACATGAGTCAGATATTGCAATCCCTCAGAGAGGAAAAGTTGAGAGGAACTTCAGCTTGCTCTGACTGATTTACAGCTAAACAAATCTGAAACCTGAAGGAAGCGGATCAAATTTCCTCTAAGAGGTTCGTCTATCATAACGCCCCGCGCCTTCAGTCAGACTACTACATAAGCAGTAATGCACACAGTCTGATGGATATCACTTACATCCGACCTTTACGTTCTTACCTTCTTCCAGTAATCAAACCTTGACCTAAATATAGAAAGTTTCTCGATCAAAGATGCATTTTTTGGTAGATCGTCTTTCTTAGACTGTCAACATCTAAAAATTCTTGCTTATATTGCTTGTCCATGTTTTTTTTTTTTAAACTTTTTGTAAAAAAAAAAAAAAAAAAAAAAAAGCACCACCGTTTTTAAATTCATTGAGCTACTTTTGTGCATTTCTCATCCCAGAATAAGCAATGACTTAAGCTTGTAATTTTCCCCTAAAAGTGAAGAAGAGGTTAATGGGCGAACCCGAGGCAATACTGAGAGTAAAGGGCAGCTGCATCCATTTTTCAAGAATTTCTTTAAGTGGATGCATTACTTATGCTGGTACATTAAATAGGCTGGGGAAACTAAATGCATGGTAATGCGGATAAATGTAGGAACCGCTGTCGTCCCAATTTAGCACGACACTGATCACTAGACTTGAGAAAATTGGATGTAAATGGATCAGAGGGAAAGTAGCTCAGCTTACGGTTTGTTACGGTTGGATCTATGGCAATGCATCACATGAATTGTCATCTGAAATTCATAAGGGGAGGAAGGTCTTAGCTGCTGCAGAAAAGAGCAGAAAATGGGTCACAATCAGAACGTATAGCATTCTCTGTTGGACAGAAGTGTGTCCCCCTGGCTTGTTTCTGCTTCGAACAGCCAAAGCTTCCCTAAAAGGTCAAGTACAATGCCGTCTCTGTGGTCTGAAGGCTCACTTGCACGGACAGGCCATAGACGCAGGGCAGGTCGTGAACTCTTCATCTGCAGAGTGGCTGTACACGAAGGGCCACGATAAGGATCCGAGGGGAAACTTTCACCGCTCTGCGTTCAATGGACAGACATGCAAACTAGACCTTGAACGGCCTGAGGGATTATCCAACGAGCATCTGTGCAGCAGGGCTGACCCCACATAAAGGTCTCAAACAGAGCGACTGATTTAGGAAGTTATTTGTGATTTTTCCGACTGCTCTTATTGGGCGGACCCACGTTAAACAGCAGAAGAAAAGCAATAAAACTTGAAGCAAATATGCATCATGAAAATTATGTTTGTACATAGTTTTCAGTGAAATTCTGATTACAATAAATAAATGGTAAATCCTACAATTAACTTGATTAAAGATTTTAACTACTAGAAGCATTTACATTTTAGAAAACCAACCAAAAGTTGGACCTCAACATAATTTATGACTTAACATAACTATAAAAGTAGGATTTTTTTTTTCTATAAACAACTTCTACTGATTTATCAGCTATTTATCGTCCTAAATGGATTAAAACGATCAACTGTGATGAATTTATTTATGGATAAACCATTTGAGTTACAGTCAATTCTCTGTCAAGTCCTTAATCTGCAGCTTTGTTGCCACTGACATTTTTGAAATCATCGCAGGTCGGATTGCATAGTGGAGTGTTTAACTAGATCCACTTAGTATTTCCCTCATTCCTGTACACTGCCCCTCCCCCTTTCGTCCCTCTTTCCAGGTGAATTATGGGACACATCGAGGTCAAGCTGAAGCCAAATGAGTCAGAGTGTAAGCACACCCTGACCTTTCATTGACCCCAGAACAAAAGGCAGACATTAAAATTAAAACTGAACAGATAGTAGAAAGGTGTGAAAAAAATGTCAGATTGGATTCAATTTCTGCAGCTAAATCTAAGACAAAAAAAAAAAAAAAAAAAAACCAGGAAAAGTCTCTTTTGTGGTTGTTAGTCTGCTGGTTGTTTCTACTGTAAACCAGACAAGTGCAATTAATAAGAAATGACATGAATAAAATGGAGGTTCCTTTTTAAAATGGTCTTGGTGTGAACAGTAAAATGGAACAAGTAATTTACGTTTCAACAGCACTAAAATAAAAAGGAAGCACTATTCTGAATATGAATAAATATGCTAGAAGAGCTGGGCCTTTAGCAGCTGAAAGCAATTAATCTCATATTCAGTCGTTTCTCTGTGTGACAAAAATCAGAGCCACTCATTACTAATATATGCCATGTTGAGTTACTATTAATGTGCAAAGAGCCTGAGCATGTAAACAAACCATAAGCTGCAACATATGACCTATATTTTAAAATCTAATAGGCCACATTTCTCCCTCTGGTGTCCAGATTATAATCAAATCATCTCACCATCGGTTTCATTAATCCTAATAAATGCTTTGCTCACACAAAAAAAAGCATTTTACATTATTTTTTTCATGAATTAAAACTCCAAATTGAAGCATGACTTCATATTCTTGTAAACGAAACACTGAATTCAATAAAAACGCTGATTTACTGAATAGTCATGAAACACAAACATGATGTATAACAATAAAAGTTTGTTAAAATAAACTGCATTTCTGAAATAGAAAAGTAACTATAGCTCCGTTTTTCACTCACTGTATGCAGGACTTGCACAGTTAGCATATAAACGAAGTCAAGGCTTTTAATGCATAAGTGATCATAACCTCTTCCAGGTTGTAAAATTGCTGAAATTGAACATGTGTGTAAAAAGATTTTATGTCTCAAGTGACATAAAGGGAGTCTCATTTTGAAGTAAGTAAGGAAACGGTTTAGGGCTGAAACGATTCCTCGAATGATTCGAGTACCT